>NW_011645637.1:1037362-1195141 GCF_000225545.1 Orbilia oligospora ATCC 24927 | reverse complement strand
AAAAAAAAAAAAAAAAAAAAAAAAAAGGCATGATATATATTTTAAATTTTCAACCGAGTATCCGAAAAACCCAAGGGCCCAAAAGAGGATTGCGAGGTGTCGAGCAGATTAATTGTTTGTCCTCCACAATCAGTATGGCATGGTTTTGCCTGTTGGAACGTGGGGAAATCTGGATATGACGCATCCATCGCCGGTTCCTGGCTCGTTATTGCATCCATTCACCAATAAGAATCCACCATTCCTATCGTGGGCTATAGTTGTAGCCTTGCAACCTCCCCCATTTTTGGCACGCTGTTCTTGTGATTGGGCCGCCCCGAGTGTTGGGCATCTCCAATGGAAATAGGCCCCCGAATTGGGAGTGGTGTTCCACGTCCACATGGCGGTTGCGGTAGCATAGAAAGTAAAGGTGACGATAGATTTGATTAACATCTTGGAAAAAGAAGAATTGTATAAGAGATGTTAAATTTCAAATTTAAAGGAGTGTTGTTTGTGTCAATATCCACTTTTTTGTATGCGGGCGATATTGCATTGGGAAGAATGAAGATACTGTACGGATGAGGATAGGTTGTATTTATAGACGAAAGTCATAAAATCTTTAGTTAGCATTACTGATAATGTGGTTCCGTGTGGGGGTCTTCGGTGCTTCCTTTTGGGCTTTTTTCTCACAAGAAGTAATTATCAAAGTAACCCTCGTCTATAACAGATACTTTCGACACTTGCTCGTCATCGGCGTGATCCTCGAAACCGAAAGGATCTGCTGACCTTGTTTAGCATCGTACTGGGCTAAGGATTGAGTTTCGCAAAATAAACCCAATTTAATGATATCAACCGTGTAAAAGGCTCAAGTCTCGGAATCTTCACGGAATAAGATGCTTATTTTGTCGGCTTGGCTGAAGTACGAATTAAAAAAACTAGCTCGTGTATCGTTTGTAGAAGGGATTTCTAACGCTGTACATATATCCGGATAGTTGATAAACTGAGTGGCCATGGATCGTGTGGATTTATGTAATGCAGTGCACGGTGTTAACGTCGTGTTGTATTTTCAGCAAGTACAAGGCTCGAATTTCCTATTTCGTCAGATCGTCAGGGTGTTATTGCTGTCTGTTGTACCACCTTTACATTGAACGTTATAATTAACCGAGAACGCTTTTTTAACTTAATTCTTATGATAACAAGTATATTTCCGGCGGAAATGCCGTAATATAATATGATATGGCTTTTGTACTACTTATCGATCCGAATCTCGATCGCGTCGGAGAACGCTAGACCTTGGCAGGTTTGGGAGGCTTCGGTTATTTTTCACATTTGAACAGGTGGAACCCTATTAAGATATCTTAAACGGAACCTATCATGGGGTTTCAGGGTTTTCAGGGTCTAATTCGCTTCTGTGAATAATATCAACAAATTAAATTGGAAGTTCGTCGCGCAGAGACTCAAACGTCCGAACCGTGGAACAGTATTCATAAAAAATGTTACCCAAAACCATGGGACGCTAAATATCACCCCAGGAAGGGCTATAATAGACAATAGCGGCAAACCTGGCCATTATAGGTTGGTTGGTTGGTTGGTTGTAACACCGCGCTTATTTTATATCGAGCGATATAAACTACTAGTATGATTCAGTCATCTAGGTATAAATAATCCCGATTTCCACAGGATCGATATATTTTAATGTCCTTATTGCATTGTCATCATCGGCTGCCTCAGCTCTCGAGAAGCAGATGTTAACAAGCCTAACACTCTTTACACGACACTCGTTTTTCATCTAAACCATTACATTCCTTTTACAAAATGCCGTCCAACTCTATCCTCCTAGCTGCCACCGCCATCTTGGCGGTCATTCCTACCGCTCTAGCAACTGGAGCAAACGTTGGACTCTTTACCCATTTCCATTGTGAAAAGGCCAGCGTTCAGCAAGGAATCGAGAGATGCGGGGGCGGAGTTGGGAACGCCCACTGCGCTTTCGTTGTACAGTCGAGCGCCGGACCATATGTCTTGTGCAATGCCTGTCAATTTACACCACAGCAAACAGCTGGGTGCTGGCCAACATACTTTACCTTCCCAAAGCCGGCGCCACCACCACCACCACCACCACCACCACCACCACCACCACCACCGCCACCGCCACCACCACCTCCAGTAGTAAAGACCGTGACAATAACGAGAACTGCAACTGGCGCTGCTGCTATTACCGTCTATAGGACGGTTCTGGTTGGCACATTAACTAAGACTATCCTCAAAGGGGTTTATCCACTCCAAACAAAAACGGTCCAGCGGTTTGAGTACGTTTATGTTACTCCTAAGGGAGAAGACGTCACAACAATCAGAACTCGAACTGTGCAGGTCCAGAAGACTAAGACAGTAACGGCAACGGTAACTGGCAAAGCGGCCCTTACTATCCGCAGGACGGTTTTTGTTGGCCCTCAACCTACGACGACCATAATTAAAACTTACCCATACGAAACAATAACGCTTTCGAAGACCATCTACGTCGTAGCCTATCCTACCAAACAGGAGCCCGTAACAGTTTCAACTCGGGTTCCCCAAAATAACGCAGCCAGTACGGTTACGAAGACTGTTAAAGACGGCAATAACGTTAAAACGGTCTATGTTGTGTATATTGGTGGACGTCCTGTCAAGACGGAGATACCTACCACGACAGTTTACAAAACTATCGGAGGCGGTGGTAAAAATATTCAGATTATCTATATTGTGAAGGATGGTGTTACGAAGACCATTACGAAGACACTTGACCCTAACGTCATGATTAAGACGATAACGAAAAGTGGAAAAGTTGTTACTACCGTTACCACCGTTACCGCTACACGACCGGCTCCAAGCGATGAGCCTGAGGAGTCTGAGGAACCTGAGGAAGGGGACCCTGATGTGTCTGGGAAGCCTAAGGACGAGGAGCCTGAGGAGCCTAAGGACGAGGAGCCTGAGGAACCTGAGGAGCCTAAGGACGAGGAGCCTGAGGAGTCTGATAATATGTACGACTGAGGAGTCTGATAATAAGTACGAGAGTTGAATACAGCGATGATGGCGAATGAGTATTTTAGATTATGATTCTGCATGCCGAAATTTCGAGCGTTCCGAATGTATGCAAACTGACTATGCAAACCGACTGAAGCACAAGATCCCCAACTTGCCGAACGAACTGAGATTTAAATATACACACTTTTGCTAGATCTATAGATCTATAAACTCTTACGAATCTTTCTAACTCTCAAAATAGGTCTAAAGAAAGAGAAGAAACAACATGAGATAAATGTCAAAACCTCAAACGTGGGATTGGCAATAGGAGTTTACGACGGAATGATTCGAACGAAAATTATGTATTGAATACTTTGTATTTATGAGTTTTTTATTAGTTTGAATTTTGGATTTTCATTTTCTATAGTGATTATTCAGCCTCGAAACTAGAACAGCCGAGCAAAGTGATTATGATAAAGCTCCAAAACCGTAAAATACTACTGTCTATGCATCCCTCAGTCTCGTAACGTTAACCAAACTGTGTGCATCCCTTACAATTAATACTAGTATTACAAATTATAATACATATTTTTATTCGTACGCATGTAAAGTTGTTGCAATTGCGAATATACAATTTTTTTTAAAAAAATTAAAAGTTTGAATTCTATTCTATTCTATTCTATTCTAAAGGTCACCTCAGAGCTGCAGAACAGCACAAGTAGATTATATACCAGCGGATCGTCCAGGCTGTAAGCTAGCTTATAGACTAACCAACAACTAGGCTAATATGTACGAGATATATTTGTATGCATGGGTTGTACATTTGCATACAATCCTTCCCGGTTTGGCCCGCCATAATTATTTTTACGAACACGCCGAAGAGGTTAACTTGTTACATATACTCATTTTACGACCCGTTCTCTATTGCCACGAATTTTTGATATAAGTATGGATCATATATGAGTCTATCACAATTATATCAGCTGACTATAGGATTACAAAGGGGCTTCATTGCTAGTACTAGTTGATAATTACGAGCAAAGAAAGCACCAAATTTCTTTTTTTTTTTCGCAAGCGAGCCGCCGACATCGAGACAGCGGTGTTATATTGTTTGGAACTATATACAAAAAGATGAAAAAAATTCACAAAAAGTAAATCACAAAATATGAACATCAGAATAAACGGCAACTCCTGCTCGGATAAAGGATGTAGGAAGTCAAATTCCAAGTATACCAAGTAACTTCGGCTGCAGAACTCAAGCCCTTTATCGCCAACATATAACTTTAGCTAGGAGCTCTGAGAATACATTGTCACGGAAGATACTTATGTGGAAGCCTCCAAGCTACAATTGCCATGATAGAATTGAATAAAATAAAACTTTCTGAAATCCAAAATTTTTGAAAGAACTTGAATAAAATAATATACTACCGGAGTGCGGGATAGTATTGGGTGGGTTGTGTGTCCATGTCTTGAAAATTTGAAGATTGGCTGATATCGAGAAACACAAATTGTCTAGTATATCGCTGTACCGAATTAATTCTCGCCTTTGGGGGGATGCCATTCGTTTATAGTAACTTTTTGCATTCCCATGCCCCTTAGATCTAAGCCCTTGGGGTTGGGACACCAGTTGGTGGTGGGCCGCTGAAGGATGGGCGGTCAGTTGGAGGAGCACCAGATCCGGATGGGCGAGGTGGACGAACGGTGCCACTTGGTGGGGCTGGAGGAACGAAGGTACCAGTTGGTGGAGCTGGGGGAGCACCAGTGCCACTTGGTGGCGGTGGAGGAGCGTGGGTGCCACTTGGGGGAAGGAACGTTCCGGATGGGATACCGCTCGGGACACCAGATGGACGTCCGCTAAATTGAGGAGCAGCGGCGACGGTCAAGGCCGTGGCGAGGACAGCGAAGATAGCAGTAAGTTGCATTTTGAAAGTTTGAAATGTAGAAGTTTCTTAGTTGGATAAGAAGAAGAAGAAAAGAGATAGTCAATTGCTTGAATTGATAACTAGAATTGAATGAAGTCTTTGAATTTGAAGAAGCTGATACTGTTTGATGCTTTGAACTGATAATTGAGACTTTCGGATGCGAGAAACGGCCATATTTATAGACAGAATCCATTTGATTCACCTGAAATCATCTTAGACCAAATCATAAACGAAATCGTATATACAATACTGATGCAATCGTAATTGGAGGAACCTTCGAGTATCACGTCTTCCGCTTGACCGAATCGATATCTTTCCCTGGATGATCTTCGCGTCTGAAATTTCCACAAATCACATTCTGTTCGCTCCTTAGAATCCAATGGTAGCAGGCAATCAGCATGTAGTATGGGGCATTGATGTCCGGAATGGCGTTTGATTCCCGGAGAGCGTTATACTTTCTCTCAATGTCGCGATGCGAATTAGACATGCATAAGATGATGATGATGGTCGGATCAAGTTTCAAAATCTCCGACCAGTAAGGGTCACGGAGTTTTCCGTAACTATTATAATATATTAGGGCGAGTATTAAAATGGGGTAAATAAGACAAGGACTTCACGGGAGGAACTGCATTTTGACACTCAATTGGGCAGGGTTAACAGTTATGGATCGAAGTTCGAGGCTAAGAACATATAAGCCTGGTTTTAAAACTCCGGTTCCACATCCGAAGCCAAGCTTGCAAAACAAGTATACGCAAGGATAGGGGCTGTAGTCTTGGTGCCTTGACGCCTTCTCTCCAAAAGCTTTGATTTTTTTTTATCGATAATCGATGCATATAGCTGTATGAAGGATGGAAGGTCGTCAGTGGAGACATATCTGATCAGAGTGGTTAGTTCAACGAGCGTTTGAACCCGGACCACACCTGTTTCAGCTTAAGCTTTCTTGCCCTGCGAAAGTACGTAAGCCTTCAGTATCTCAGCAGTCCCACTTAGGAAAATGTTCCTGACTCGTAATTAAAAGCTCCCATGTGTGCCTCTTCGGCGTACCTACTCCACTTGCTCCGGCTTGTCGGAAGATAGAGGTCCTGTCGCAGAGATAAACTTTCTGGCGCTGAAGAGAATAGGCGGAAACGAATTCCTGGAATTCAAAAAAACCACAGCTTTTATTTTCCCTAAATGATCAATTGATAGCAAAATATCAGATAAAACAGGTCTGGGATTGCTGCACATGCAAAATGGAACCGAGCGTTTGAACCGGGTCCCTTGTAGGATTAAGGTTAAATACTCCGGGAATTGGCCTCGATTTGAGGTTGTAGCCTCCCGTCCTCGCTCCCAACAGCGAACCGCATCAATTCCGCTAAATTGGATTTGACATGATATCCCCTGGCAGGCATACGCAAGCTCGTCGTTGTTGTAGTTGTGGTAAAACTGCTGCCAAGAAACTTATATTAAGGCTGTGCCGGGGTAGTTGAGAAGATGCCATTCAGTCATCCTGTGACGTCTCAATCTCAGTTATTGGCGGTTAGGATATTTTATTCCTTTTCGAAAGCGCGCTGATATTCCTGTTAACCCGTTCATAATAGGGTTATGCGAATATAATACCATTGTACATTGTTTTCTAATAGTCATCGCATTTCTCGCAGGTGTTGGGCTATACATGAATAGCAAACTCGCAAATTCGGTTTAGGAATTTTAAACCGAAAATCTGGGAAGCTATTTGTGTTCATACTAGAATACGAGGACATGTAAAGCTTCTTGAGTTTCTATAACGGTCCCACATCACTTGGTCCCAGAGAGAGTGGGTCTTCTTTGTATGGCTCTGTCTCGATGTAGCTTCAATAAATCGGCTCCAGCAACGAGACAAGTTCTAGCATTCTGTCTGAAGAAACCGGTCTAAATATAAATATATTCAGGCCAAAATTACAATGGATTCAGGATTCGTAGACCTAACGGTGGGGTATTGACTCAAATATCTAGGTTGGCTCAAGTCACCGTGGGCTGGCGCACGATCTCCAGCTTATTGTTATTGATGTCGAACTAATAAACGGCCAAGAATAGCCAGCCGAAACTTTTCCTCGTACACACATATATATATCTGGATCAATTCTACGCGGCCGCTGATTGATATTATAATCTTAGTGGGTCTAACCCGCCCACCGCATTAGCGCTCGGCTTGTATGACCAAAGTTGACAATAAAGATTCAACTCGAGGGGAGAGCTTGAAAATATCACAAGGTTCACGCGGATCCTCAGTGTTTGCCTCCGCAACTGCTTGCATCGCTGTCTGATTCCGTCTCGAGCTCACTGAGTTCACTGGAGTCAGAATCTGAAATATCCTTGGTCGCTTTGCCTCCCTTCTTCGCCGCCGTTGTCGTCTTCTTCGGGGTTTTCTTTTTTGTCTTATCGTCTTTCAACTTGTCTTTTGCTGCCTTCTTCTCGACCTTCTCCTTTTTCTTTGCCTCTTTCTCCTCCTTCTCCACTTCTTTCTTCTCAAGTTTATCCAGGACTACCTTCCTCTCCGCAGCACCTTTATCCGCATACTCCTTTTCCAGCGCCAGGAATGTCGGATCGTCGGCTTCAAGCCCGACCAAGCTTTCTAAAAGCTTGATCTCTTTCGCCCAGACGCTTACGTCGTCGCCCGCCAATGGTGTTTCTAAGACCATAGGCAGATCATGGAATTCCTTCGTGTTCATGACGTTCCTGAACGCCGATAGACCAAGGAAACCTAGACCGATATTCTGGTGCAAGTCTCGATGCGAATTGAAGGGGGCTTTCGAGTCATTCAAATGCAGAGCTGACAGGTATTTGAAACCGATCACCTCATCGAATTCTTTCATGACCGCACCGTATGCCTCCGGAGAACGGAGATCATAGCCGGCTGACTGTTTTTTGTGACGGAATCATTAGCACGCCACTACTAGATCGTTCGGGAAAGGCATACATTTTTTGCGTGATGAATCTGACGGGCGAGCTAGAGGGGATTCCAACTTACGAAACTGTGGCAAGTGTCGATACACACGCCGACTCGGGATTTATCCTCTACAAGGGCGATGATGTCGCGAAGGTCCTCGAACTTGCAACCTATTACATTTCCTTGTCCCGCCATAGTTTCGAGAACTGTTTTGACAAAACTTGTTTCTTTATGGGCTCTATTCAGGGCATTCGCAATTCGTTCGATTGCCTCATCCCGGGGTTCACCAAGTGATGAGCCTGGACTATTTCAGGTTCGAATTAGAGGGAAATATAGAAAGAATGGGTCCATTCGAGTCTTACTGAAAGTTGAAGAGACCAATGTCAAGCAGTTCAGCCCGTTTCAAGTCGTCGATGAAACTTGTGTAGGCCTTCGTTGCCTTTTCTTTATCCTTTTGGGCCAGGTTCACCAGATATGAACCATGAGGTAGCATATGTCTTGACTTGCCTCTCGTCAGCTACTGGATAGAATAACCAACGTAATGGATTGGAGGAACAGACTTTCTCGAATCATAATTCTGAGCTTTTGTAAATTTCTTGAAGGCTGTTATATTCGCCGGCTTGTACGGAGGACTCTCCCACTTCCTCTGAGATTTCAAAAACAATGCGAAGGCATTTGCGCCTATCCTGGTAGCATTTGTGATCGAGTTTTCCACGCCAGCAGCGCTACTAACGTGAGCACCAATTTTGAATGCAAATTTTAACGTACGATCTGCTAATGGCATTTTCTCCGCCTCTTTCTCTTCCTTCGTTTTCCGCTGTCGCTTGGGCGTATCCTTCACAGCCTTCACTGGCGTCTTCACTGTCTTCGTAGTTTTGACGTTGACAGTATCGACTTTCGCCTTTTCCCCAGACTTTTTAGCCTTCGTAGTTGACAAAACGACTTCCTCTTCCTCTTCTTCGACTTCAAAGTCCAGATCCTCAAGTTTTCCAATAATTGTATTCCTCCGGGCCTTTTTAGTTCTCACGACCGTTTCACCGGCACTCTCATCGTCATCCGTATTAGCAGCTGCCCGTCTCTTAGCCGTCGAAGCAATCGCTGCACCTCTGGGTTTTCGCACACGAGAATCTTGCAACAAAGATTGTGTTGCCGGTTGGGAGATGTTCCCAAAGTCTGGGTCACCGTCTGAACCCTGGGAAAAGCCTGAATTGTCGTCGTCTGAAGGCGTAGATAGTACCTTTCTGTTTCTTTTAGCCATTGACGAAAACAAATAAAAAGACCTGGGGCCCGTAGGAAGCCTTTTTGAGCGAGAATTATAGCAGTTATTTGCTGGGAAGGCCAAATTTCGGTCTGAAGTTTTCTTCGTTCTACGCGTTCAAGACTTCAGGGTAGTAGTGATTAAGGAGCTTGAGCTGGACCAACCGTGTCGAACCGAACCCAATTCGGGTTCCAAATGCAACGCCACTTCTTCAATCTGCAACCTTCAGCTTCAACCTCAAGCCACTGGTGGCGATATCGTTCCAGACCGGCTAACCACTACTGCTCCACAAACAACATCATGCATCATGCACCGGCTAGAAAAACCGAGGCCAAGCCTTACAAGATTGAGGATCTTGCGACATGAAGCTTGGGCTTTCTAACTTCCCGAAGTCCAAGACCCACGTTATCGAGAGTAGAGACCTCAATGGCTCACAGTTAAATCCAAGAACATCGAAGACTTTTCTGATAGCTGCCAAACTCCGTCGTCCGACAAACCCCATCCGTGCGAAGCTATCAAACTAAGTTCCTTCCGCATGGACACCTGCCGGGTTTCGTCACACGCAAACGACCAACCATCGCCAAGAACCTTGGCCAGCAGGCCTTATTTGGGCAACTCGACTGTCTTCAAGATGCGAGACCTGGATATCAGCTATTCCTAGACAACGATCGGGATGCCGGATACAAGATGGTTAGCAATTCGAGGGATTGAGGCAAATCTTACTTTCACAATCGTACGATATTGAATCTGATGCGATCCCCGCTTCGAATCCGAGGATTCGCTGATTCAATTCGAAGGCAAGCCAGTGTAACGAGAACATTGATATTGACGTCTTCTGCCAGCGAATTGTCAGAAAACACATTTTGACCAGCAGGCTACGCAGCTTCAACGTCAATCGAATAGATCATAGCCCAAAAACTGCCTTTTATTGGATATCTGCCGGAAATCCCGATTTACACCCCCAATCTGAGGTACTCATGGTTCTCGCCAATGCAACGACAAATGCCAAGCTCTTCCCACCACTCTCGCCAAGATCTTGTCGTGCAATTCCGTGCATCCTCGATTGCGGAAACGACCTGTGATGGAGTGAAAAAAATATGCGAAAATCGTGGGGAGCTCTCACTAAACTCGATATGTCGAAAGCCTGTTGCTAGGGGTTCGTTTTCCTCCCGCCTAGAAGGTCTGGGTACAATCTGGTAGACGGGTAGAAAAAGTCTTAGCGTTTTTTTTTTGACGGTTGACGGAAGCCTAGCTTCTGTAGCTCACTGCGTGCATATGCAAAGATATATAAGGCCCTTCGTTGGTCGCACACGTTGGAAGAAGGGCAGTTTACTTCATTGAACTAACACTTTAGCTCACGTACATACCTTACTTCGAATACCAGCTATCCAACAGTAGTAGTAATTATAATCGAACCAACGAATTGATTACTGCATATATATACTTCAGCTAGCTATGGAAAAGAAACCCAAAGCAAACGGGATTCCGCCGGGACAATCCAACGATTTACTTTCCCGTCCCGCGCATGCTTTGACTTATCACCAAGTGATCAAGGAAACCAATGCGAACACCCAGGATGGACTCACGTCTCAAGAAGCCACCGAACGTTTGGGACAATACGGTCCCAACCAATTAGATGACGGTCCGGGTGTCCAACCCATCAAGATTCTGATCGGACAAGTCGCGAACGCAATGACTCTAGTTAGTTGAACTACATTTTTCATTATCCATACATATCTACACCTGGATATTCTACGTATACTTTTTATATCATAAGATGTATTTTGTAATACCATATTGTTTAACCACCCTCCCATCTACAAAATAACCAGACACGCTGATCTATCGATTTTTAAAAACTTACAGGTCCTCATTCTTGCTATGGCCGTCAGTCTTGGTATAGAATCATGGATCGAAGGTGGCGTAGTCGCCGCCGTTATCATCCTCAACATCGTCGTTGGGTTCATGCAAGAGTTTCAAGCAGAGAAGACTATGGATTCTCTCAGATCACTTAGCTCCCCAACTGCTAGCACCGTTCGTGACGGGAAGATCCTTACCGTCCCTACTGCTGAAGTCGTACCCGGAGACATGGTTGAATTGAAAACTGGCGATACTATCCCTGCCGATGTCCGGTATGTTTATACACACCCCATGATTAAATATGTCAAGAACAATAGCTAACAGCAATACATAGTCTAATCGAATCCGTAAATTTTGAAACCGATGAAGCTCTTCTCACTGGTGAATCTCTCCCCGTCCGTAAGGACGCCGAAGCCACTTTCCCAGATGACACCGGCCCAGGAGACCGTCTAAACGTCGCCTACAGCTCCTCAACGGTCACAAAGGGTCGCGCCCGCGGAATCGTCTTTGCAACAGGAATGTCTACTGAAATCGGCTCCATCGCCGCCGCTCTTCGAAAACGCGAATCTCGCGTTCGTCCTGTTAAGCGTAAGCCCGATGGAACCGCAAAGCCACATAGATACGCACAAGCATGGACACTCACTGTATCTGATGCCATCGGAAGGTTTTTGGGAGTCAACGTTGGAACGCCTCTACAAAAGAAACTGTCAAAACTAGCAATCTTGCTATTCGGAATTGCGATTGTCTGTGCGCTTATCGTGTTCGGAGCGAATAAGTTTAGATCGGATAGGGAGGTTATTATATACGCAGTTGCTACGGGATTGTCTATGATTCCGGCTTCTCTTATTGTGGTATTAACTATTACTATGGCCGCTGGGACGAAGAGAATGGTGGAGAGAAATGTGATCGTTCGCAATTTGAAATCTCTTGAGGCGCTTGGAGCCGTCACTGGTATGTACAAGATCGATCAATAATATCCTTGAAGGTAATGTTAATTAACATATAAAATCCAGATATCTGCTCGGACAAAACCGGTACCTTGACGCAAGGCAAGATGGTCGCCAAAAAGGCCTGGATTCCCTCTAAAGGAACCTATTCTGTCAACGTTTCATCAGAACCCTTTAACCCAGAAGCCGGAAACGTAACCTTCGATGCCGGAGAACCTCGTAATAAAAACGCAATCTCCAAAGAAAACCTTGAAACCAAATCCCTCCTCTCCAAACCTGAAAATGCATCACTAGAAAGCTTCTTAAACGTAGCCTCACTCGCAAATCTAGCGATAGTCCAAAAGAGCGGTACCGGCGAATGGAGCGCCCGAGGAGATCCAACCGAAATCGCAATCCAAGTCTTCGCCTCAAGATTCGACCATAACCGTCTAAAACTCACAACGGGGGATACACCGACATGGAAGCAACTTGCAGAATTCCCATTCGACTCCGACGTAAAAAAGATGTCCGTAATCTTCCACAATAGCGTACAAAACAAAAACTTCGTCTTCACAAAGGGTGCCGTCGAAAGAATCATCGACTCCTGTTCGACTATAACTCTACAAGATGGCCGCGACCCAACCGAACTCTCAGAACTGATCAAAAATGATATCCTCGCAAACATGGAATCTCTCGCAGCACTAGGACTTCGAGTACTAGCCCTGGCCTCCAAAGAATACACCCACGAGATCTCAAAAACCGACGCCGAAATCGACCGTTCAACAGTCGAATGTAACCTCCACTTCTGCGGTTTAATCGGTTTATACGACCCACCTCGTCCAGAATCAGCCTCATCAGTCCGCCAATGTCACAGAGCAGGTATAAACGTCCACATGCTTACTGGGGATCATCCCGAAACCGCCAAAGCCATCGCAGCAGAAGTAGGAATCATACCCGCCAGAATGCAACAATTTAGTAAAGATGTCGCGGATTCTATGGTCATGACAGCCAGTACTTTTGATAAACTCACGGATGAGGAGATCGACCAACTCCCAGTACTCCCTCTTGTCATCGCTCGTTGCGCGCCAGATACAAAAGTTAGAATGATCGAGGCTCTACACCGACGTAAGAAGTTTGTAGCAATGGTAAGCAATCCAGCCCCAAACCTATACCCAATATGTACATAATAATACCCACTAACACTAAAAAAGACCGGCGACGGCGTCAACGACTCCCCCTCCCTCAAACGCGCAGACGTCGGCATAGCAATGGGACAAACCGGTTCCGACGTCGCAAAGGATGCCTCAGACATCGTCCTAACAGACGATAACTTCGCCTCAATCCTCAACGCCGTAGAAGAAGGTCGTCGCATGTTCGACAACATCCAAAAGTTCATTCTCCACCTTCTAGCCGAAAACATCGCACAAGCCTGTACCCTCCTTATCGGTCTAGCATTCAAAGACAGAACTGGAATTTCAGTATTCCCGCTTGCACCTGTTGAAATCATGTGGGTTATTATGATTACCAGTGGAATGCCAGATATGGGATTGGGATTTGAAGTCGCTACACCGGATATTCTTAAACGTCCACCACAAAGTCTAAAGGATGGAGTGTTTACATGGGAAGTTCTGCTAGACATGGTAGTATACGGTCTCTGGGTCGCAACGTTATGCCTTTCCTCCTTCGTCCTCGTTCTATATGGTTTCGGAAACGGGGATTTGGGCGATAATTGCAATAACCAATATTCCGAACAATGTGACACTGTATTCCGCGCCAGAGCTACTTGCTTCGCATGCCTAACCTGGTTCGCATTATTTCTAGCCTGGGAGATGGTCGATATGCGAAGAAGTTTCTTTAGAATGCAACCGGGCTCGACGAGGTATTTCACACAATGGGCCATCGACGTCTGGAGGAACAAATTCCTATTCTGGGCGATCATCGCCGGATTCGTTACCATCTTCCCAACACTCTATATCCCAGTTATCAACCACAAAGTCTTCAAACATGAGGGGATAACATGGGAATGGGGTATCGTTATGGTCGCCGCCGTTTTGTTCTTCTTGGGCATCGAATCCTGGAAATGGGCGAAGAGGGTATACTTCAGACGTACCGCGAAGAAGAAGGGTGTTACTAGGGGAGATACTTTGGAGGATCTTGAAAATAGGGTCTTTGGATCGTATCTTAGTAGCCGAGCGGTCACTGAAGAATGCAAAGTGTATGACGACAAGGTATCTAGCACTGAAGCTGAATGACGACGAAGGGCCGGGAAGGCCCGAGTGGGGACGGGGATGAGTTTGGTGGAGGAGGGGGGTAAGGAGTGGGATGGAGAGTTGAGGGAAGAT
Source organism: Orbilia oligospora ATCC 24927 (assembly GCF_000225545.1). NCBI lineage: Eukaryota > Fungi > Ascomycota > Orbiliomycetes > Orbiliales > Orbiliaceae > Orbilia > Orbilia oligospora. The sequence continues at coordinate 1,180,952 of NW_011645637.1, read as the reverse complement.
GAGGTGGAGGTAATAATTTGAGTATGTGGAGCATTCAACATGCGTATTGGAGCTGATATTTCATTCGATCATATATAACCACAGCAGGTAAGTATTTTAACTGCATTGGGATCATAACACAGTTGAGGAGTCCAGCGACGAGACAAGATCATAATGGTAATATCAACCCCCAAAATTTAAAAACTAAGGAGCGTCTTATACTTCTATTCACTCGTTTAACTTCAAGGCCGGGTATCCAAAAGATGGTACCCAGTCTTAATTTATTACAGCTTTTCTATTTGGAAATAATTTTATGATAAACTATATGATAGCATAGAATACGATAGATAATATCACCGAAATGCACATTCATAGAGTCTTACATTCGTTCAATCCATTGGGTATTATATTGGTAAAGGCAACATCGTAAAGCTAGTCCCTGATAAGCTCTTCACAATACTACATACATAACCTCATAGAGGCTGTATCTATACGTGGTTATTATGCTACTTCTTTCCCTTCTTCCCACCACCCGACTTCCCACCGCCCTTCCCGCCCTTACCCTTATCTTCCGCCACCCCCGGCATCATAATCTTGACCTTGCCCACCGGAACTCCTTGTACCAACTCTGCTTCCTTCCAAGCTCTAATCAACTCCTTCTCCCTCCTCGCCTTCTCCGCAACTTCACTAATCTGCCCTCCTTGATCACTTCCGGCTTTAGGTGGAAATGGTTTCTTCTTCTTATCCACAACCTCCTTCCCCCACCTCTCTACAACTTCTCTGATAGCCTTTCCTTTCTTCTGCGTCCCTGGTTGTAGTTTAACCTTCCACTCAAATCTCTGCAGCGCAGACCAAGGTGCACAGATGGGGATCGCATCAACAACCCTATCCATATCCGCCAACTTCACTTCCCCAACAACCCTCCTCAAATCCACCATCTTCAAAGCATTCCCTTCATCCAATTCTTCTTCAAAATCCAAGTATTTCTCTTTTGTTAGGGCCCTAGCCTCTTCATCCGCCAAAACCTGACTTCTCATCTTTTCAACCTGTAGTTTCAATCGGAGTTGTTTTTCCTCCATTTCTCTGATTTTGTCCGCTTTCTTATCCTTCTCGTTTTCGAGAGCTTCGGCGGCGGCTTCGGTTTCCTTCTTTGCGTTTCCGAGTAATTTGAGAGCTAGTTCTCGATCTTCGTCATCTTGGTCTCCGTATTTTTCTGCAATCTTCTTAGCTTTTCCTTTCTTCCCACGAACTTGTTGTTGTGCAGTCTTTGATGATAGATTCCTAGGTGCGGCGGGTGCCTTCTGCATTTGTTTCCTTCCAACGGGGGGTCTACTTCCGTTTGGTGTCGCTAGTGCTGATGCAGGAAGACTTAATCCCTTCGCTTTAGCTTTCTTTATATCCCTTTTCTCTTTGGCGCTGAGATGGCGACCCCCTGTAATCGTAGAAGTTACGGAGGGGGTCGGAGAGGATGCTGCGGTTCGGTCGATGAGCGAGGGGTGTTCATTGCGGCCGTTTGGCAATGCGTCGAGGGTATCGGATTCTTCGTCTTGTTCTTCTTGCGAACGGGTGTTTTCTTCGAGAGATGGGTCTTCGAGTTTTGTATCTGGGAATTCATCGTCATCGTCGTCGCTTTCTTCATCCGCTGGAGGATTCTTTACACTGGAACTTGCTTCCGCTTCCGCTTCTTCTTCCTCGGATTCTAGTTTGGTGTCTGGGAACTCTTCATCATCGTCTGAATCCTCTTTTTGCTCAACTTTCTCTTCTTCAGAATTAGAAACTTCGGGTAAATTTGTTCTCTCCTCTTCCAGAATATCTTCATCTTCACCACCCTCCCCATCAGCAAGTAGCCACCCGACTGCAAAACCCATCACCAACATAGCAGGCGGCAACCACTTCTTTTCTCCCTTAACCACAAATTCACCGGTGCCTAGCACAATTCCACCAGCTCCAATCTTCCCAACCTGTTCATACCCCGCCCACCACGCCGAAATCACCATCTTCTTCTCCCAAGCATCACTAGACGCTACCGCCAAACTGCCTGCCTGACTCAACGTCCCCGGTGGAATCGGAGAGTTCACGTCTTCAACTTTATTCTTAACCACAACATGACAACTACCCGGTACCTCAGCATGGACCCAGACATCACCCTTTTTGAAATACTTTTTATAAAGCATATCGGCCTGTGTAGGGTCTTTAGCACCAAGTACCAGGTAACCCTCAGAACTTCTAAACCAATAAAACTTTTCCCACCATCCTTGTCGTCTAAGGGTTCGTAGTTCCATCTTTTCGGCTTTATAGGCTTGTTTGAGATCCTTTTGGATTTTCTTCTCCGTGGATTTTAAGGCTTTGGCGGAGGATTGTAGTGTTTTTGTTTCCTTTACTGCTGCTGACCGTTTTTGTTCGTAGTAGATTCTTGCATTGGCGTAGCCTGTAAGTGCTAGGTCGATTTCAATATCCAAATGACTTCTCCCTTCCTTCTCCTCACCGTTTCCATCTTCGCTGCCACTTTCATCATCATCGTCGTCGCTATCATCCTCTTCTTCTTCTTCGTAAAGTCTCACTACTACCGTATTCTCCATAAACTTGACGTCCCTTATCATCTCGGCCACTCCATTACCTGCCGATTTTTCTCTTTCAACTAAACTCCTAATCTCGGTCCAATCCATACCTTGCGCGATAAGCCCATTAACAGCATCGATGACCTCCTCGACTCGTTCCACATTTGCTTCAATCGCTTGAGCCTTTCTTACATGAACCTCTTGTGCGGATTTCAAGCTTTCGATCTTGTTTTTATGTTCATTCCTAGCATTTGCAAGGCGTTTTGCCGCTAATGACTTCTTCTCGGCTGTCTTTTGTTCAAGTTTTTGGGATTCGATGGAGGAGAAGAAGGAGTCGACGGTTTTGTTGTATGTGGTGATGGGGATCGTGTGGACATTTGGTTTGTCCTTGAATTGGGTCGGTAGGAAAGGATGGAAATCATCGTAGATGTAGCCTGATGCGTCGGTTTGTGGGGTTATATCCTCGTCCAGTTCGAGCATGGCTTCCAATTCGTCTTCTGCTTCCTTAATACCAGCGTCTCCGAATGCGACCTTCTTCTTTTTGTTTTTCTTCGATTTGGTCCCATTATCTTCGGTGTCGGCCTTTTCGGTTTTTGGTGACGGCTTTTTGGCGATAATCCAGCCGATGACTTCTTTATTCTCGACGATGTCCTTGACCATAGTTTCTGCAAGTTTGAAGCCTTCGGCAACTTTATCGATGATAGCATCGTCGCCCACCACTTCTCCAGCCTTTAAATCGGGATCCACGCCCACGGTTAAAAGACAGTGTTCAATCAAGGTAGAACTGAACTCGGTCATAACCGCGCCCAGAACACGATTTAACCCATCATCCTTCCTTGTCTTCTTCAACTTCTTCTTCTGCCAGTCCTTCAAATCGTCGATTCCCTTCTTTTCTTCATTCTCTCTTTTCTCCAGATGGGATTTTAACGCTTTTTTGATCTGTGCATTTGAAGTGTTGGTGTAAAGTGAACCGAAGGTTGTAGATGCCGATGAGATGGTGTAGGTTTCTCCTCTGGCGATTTTGGGTTGGTTCGGACCTTCCGGGACGATTCGGAGGAGGGTGATGATTTTGAAGGAGGCGTCGGTTAGGATTATGTTTCCTCCGGCGAAGAATTCGAAGAACAGACGGTATCCACCGACGTGAGGGATCCCTTTAATTTCCACCCCTCCTTCCGCCCCTCCTTCTCCTCCTCCTACACCACCACCAGTAGCAGTGGTAGCAGAGGTGGTAGCAGCAGCATTATCACCTACAATGCCGAACTGCAACTCAACAATCCTATCACTTCCAACCTGTCTGATGCCGGTAACCCTCCGGGTCTTCAAGCATTTTCGAAGTTTCTCCACAAACCCACTAGGACTTGCCGCGACATTTCTAGCAAAATTCGTGAGATGGCATCGAAAGCCGGAGTCTACGATTAAGATGTGTTTGGTCTGTGTTGCCGATGAAGTGAATTTGAATTGAAAGGTACGGGAGGAGAGGTCGTGGATATTGGAGAGACGGTGGGAGAGGAGGTGATGGTGGAGTTCATGGGTTATTACCTGTCGTGCTATGTCAGTTTATCAGGTATTTGTGGAGGGGGAACCACTTCTGGGGAAGAAAAAATCTTGGCGTTGGTGGGATAGAGTGCGAAGGTGAATTTGAAAAAAAGCAGTAGGCATTATAAGTACCTGAACGTCGAGCGAAGAGAAACGCTGCTTCATGGTGGCTGTTTACGGTGAAATTTGGCGATTTCGAGAGACTGCTTGAGGCGCTGAATCTTGGAGATGCCTTAGCTCAGTATGTAGTTAACTAGGTAGTTAGCTGTGGGGAGCTGGTGTTTCCTTCAATTTAGGTACTTGTACTTGAAGGGTTGTGGTTGGATGATGAGAGCGAATGAGTCTTCCAAATGGGATTCCTGAGAACTTAATCACAGAAAGAAAGAGAGAGAGAGAGAGAGAGAGAGAAACACAAGATTTGAATGAACTCCCAACTATCTCTGTCCCTTTATAAATTGAATAAAATAAAATCAAACAAAAAAAGATAAAAATAAACTGGAGATATAGTCATAAATCCAAGACCGACCGATGATGTGATATTTTTCCGTGTGTGGACTCTCTTTTTCTTTAGCGTCTTCTGATGTTTAGGTAATTAGGTAGGTTAGGTACCTATAGGTAGGTCAGTCAGTCAGTCGAACTAGCCTAGGAGCTCAGTCAGTACAGTGGCAAGTGGCATGGCGGGGGATACTGAGAGCTTATAAATATTACCGGACCAAGTGTACCTTGCTTGAATGACCTACATACACACTTATACAAAAGTACCTTCTCAAGTACTACCCAAGAGCTTCCATGCAGGTATGAGTAATAATGATTGTGCTGTGCTGTGCTGTGCTGTGCCTGTTTGGCCGTTATCCTTTAAAGGAGCTAAGCAGGCTGTTTGCATTTGTTTGTCGAGAAAGATCCATTCGGTCGGAATTTCTAACTGGATCCATGGAGGAATTGAATCGATCCAGGAGAAGGATTAGATTCCATACGTGTACACTCGAGGATAGAAGTTCAAGGTAGAATAAAATAACTATGGTATCCGATCTATCTAAGTTATAATCCCATATAAAATACACATTAAACACGAAATGACATGTAGCAGAAGAGCAGATAGAGATTGATATCATGCTTTCCAACGCCCAAAGAACGCCCAGCCTTGCAAAACCCCCCTTCCTTTCCTTGTCCAGTATGCTTTAACCACGCTACCCACTATAATATACCTACTATACTATGCTATACTATAACTGTCACTTTATATATAATCTTACAACCCCTTCTTCTTTCTGTTCCTTCTTCTTCTTTCTGTTCTTTCTCTTTTTTTTCTTCTTTCTTTCTTCCTTCCTTTCTTTCTTTCTTTCTTTCTTTCTTTCTTTCTTTGCTTCTTTTTTTTTTTTGGAATATATACCGGTGTAGTCCACTCCTATCTTGTCCCCCGGTCTATGAAGTGGGAGGTATTAGATATGTGAATGGAGTGGTAGTTCGTCTCAGAGTGAAGGTGAGGTGGGAGTCGGAGTCGGGGTAATAGCCTTTCAAGGCCTCCCACTCTCCAAACTACTCCTATTCAGCGCCAAACTTCGTCTTTCGAATAGCAAACTCCTCCTACCCTCTGCATCATCCGCTTCGGTTGCCAAAACCCCTCTGACAGCCTCTCCTCTCATCTTCTTGATCTTAATATAATTGTATCCGCCAATACTCAATATTGTCACGAGGAGACCCGTAATATTGACCGGTGTTAAAACGTCGTGGAAGATCGTGGCCGATGCTGTGATAGTTACTACTTCTTTGAAGATTCCACAGATCGATAATGTAACGACTGATGTCCGTCTTAGTAGACTATTATATATTACCCCCCAAAATTAGCGTACCATTCTAAAAAAATAATAATTCTGAAAATGCCTGAAAGGGAGGAGAAAAGTACTTACGCAAACTCGCTGGCCGTCATACAAAACGCCACAATTCCAGGCGCGATCAACATGCCAATTCCCGAGAAAATCCCCCATTCTCCAATCAATTCCATCCATCTTCCCCAAAACTTCCCAAGCCCTTCCACAGGCACAGCAATAACTAACAAACTCAAAAACATCACTGGTGCCAAGAAGAAAATACTGCTGAAGGGATTACTCGTCGCCGGGTTCCTCAACAGCAGTAATTGTGTCAAACTCCACCTCAATCCAGATAAAACACTCGCCAGCATAACGAGTATAAACCCTATCAGCACAAATGCCGCCTCATCTGCCACCATCATAATAACTCCGATAGTCATGACCGAAATCACCGAGATCAGCTTGACAGTCGGTTTCTCCAATCGGAAGATAAACGCAAATATCAAAACGAAAGCCAAGGATGAAGATTTACACATAGTGTAAAACGCTAACGAGATGTATTTTAATGACATATTGCCAAGTCCAATATCCAATCCCGTAGCCATACCGCACGGTGCAATCCTCGTAGCATAGAAGATTTTCGTCATGATCGGTTTCTTCGGTCCAGGTTCTTGTGTTTCATTCGCTAAAACTCGGGTATCCTCCACATCTTCATCCGAGTCACTATCATCTCCTGCATTGAGGGGTCGTGATTCCTCGGCACCTGTCCCACGGGTTGGTGATGTGTTCGACGACGACGAAGATGATCGTATTCGCTCTATCTTCTTCTTCTCCTTCGGGTCCACATATCCCGGTCTAAACTGTACGAAGTACCACATCACCAGCGATGACAGCGAAAACTGTACAAGCATATGAAACGATGTAACAAACAGCGGGAACCGGAAATTTAGATGCTTTTCCGAGAACATCCACTTGTTGTAGACTGAAATACACAGCGAGAATATATACCATGATCCGATCAATAGACCGTTTATGGCAAGATTCTTCATGACATTCTTGTCTGCTGCTCGCTTTTCAGCGTCTGTAACCGCTATACCATTGATGATTGTTCCATGGGCGATTTCATCGTCTGTAGCATGGTAATGGTGATGATTGTTGATATTCGTCGGTGACGAAGAAGCGTGGACGTCACGCATCCTGTTACCGTCGGAGCTTAGGCCTCCTAATCCCCTTCTTCGCTGTTTCTTCTTCCGGCGTCGGTCACGAGCGGATTCGGTAAGCCCGGATTCCTCGTCCGAGTCGCCAGACGACAATGTAGAAAGCTCAAGGGAATCCTTGGGTTTTGGGAGTTCCTCCTCCTTGGTTCCGGGTTGATCGGAAGTGGATTGTTGTTGTTGTTGGATGGATTGGGAGACACTACGGGCCCGAGTTGTAGGGCTTACTTTATCGGTCGGAGTGCCAGTTGGAGATGGATTGTTGTTGGTTCCGACGGGAGAGAAGGAAGTAGAAATACTTTGACCACGAGATCGCCGTCTGGTGTTTATATCTGGCTGTGGTCGGGTGGGCATTTCGGACCTGGAAGACGAAGCAGGGGCGGGTGAAGTAGAAGAAGAGGAAGAATAAGGGTCAGGAGGAAGCGATCTTAGAGTGTTAGCAGCAGCATCCGAGGAGTCCTTGGAACCAGAAGTAGCGGCGGTAGAACTTTCTCCCTGAATGCCATCCGATAGCGAGGAATGTTGGTTTTGGTGTGATTGGTTTGATATTGATGCCGTTGAACCACTAGTATCCGTGACAGCAAGAGAACCAGGAGGAGGAGGAAGAAGGGGAACGGAATTCTCGCCCTCCTGAAGCTCCGGCATAGTGGTGGATTAAATATCAAGAGTGAAACTGGTTAGATCTGTTCTTCTTTTGCTCGACTTCTTTTCTTTTGATTTGATTTGTGATTCAAGGAAGCCCGCCCGTGACCCCAGACTAGCACTCGGTATTTTGCGCTGGCGGGTTCATCCGAAGACCATGAGAGGTGAACTGCTGACTGGCAAAAGACAGCAAGCGGGCACACCTTTCGAAAAAATCCAAGAACGAAAGCACGATCCGATTCAGGAGATCGAACTGCTATTGAGTCGCTCACCCCTGCCCGTACGCCTTAGTGCGAGCTTGGCAAGGCCAGGACCAGCCCGCGAGTGTGGGTCAAACAGCCAGGGATAGTGCTGTTTAATATGCGGGGTCGAGCCGAACAGGTCCTGCAAGCTGTCTCTTCAACAGTTGCTTTGAGGATTCGAAGAGGAAATTAAATGGATTCTGTGCATGTGCAGATGTTAAACTGTTAGTGACCGAACGCCACAGACCGCTAAACAGGTCTTTATCGACAAGGTAGCCAGACCATATCAGATGCAGGCTGGACGACCTACCAGATGTATGCTAGCCCGAGGCAGCAATTGGAGAAGGTTGAAGAACAGGAGGGCCTCGTGATGCCGCAATGCAGTCCGAGCCGATGAAGCACATCCGTGTCCACAAGAAACTTCGAAATCAACCGAACGATTTGGTAACACCCGGCTTGTGCTTTCTAAATGTATACTCGATTGATTGATAATGACGATATCAAGAAACCTTCAAAGTCAAAAAAAAGGCCTCAAGCGAGCTCGACGTTGCAGTATTGAGTCTGAGGTTATCGATTTGAGTATATATAGGCCCCCGGTGCTGGTTATGTTTGTTTTGGCTCCCGGAGGACGACCCACCGTTTGATGTCGATAGTGTATATCCCGCTCACTGTGATACATACAAAGCATCCCCAGGCAGGTTGGGTTTGTCGACTCGGACGTTTGGAGACACGAGAGTTTAGTCACGTGATTCTCTTCGGGGATCGATCAACACATGAAGCACCCTAATTACAACATCCCGACACTCTTATATAAGGTAGCTTATATACTACCTTAGCTAGTAAGCTTGCACCTAGCTAGTCAAACCGAATATTAATTATTACTTCGTCAAGATGATTATATACTAATGTTATGTAGTTATGTAACTAGAAGGAGATTATACCAACAATTAAATATATACTTTAGATCCAGCTAGCTAGCAAATTAAGAGGCCATCGATTATATTTTAACAGCCAGGAAATTTAAAAAGCTAACCATATATATACACCACAAAGACTGTATACATGTAAGGTATGCATGATATTTAAATTTGGAAATACTCTTTTATATCGTAGCTTACTCATGTGGTCCTACAAAATTATACAATTGAACCCACCCAGGTACTTGGTAGCAGGTATATACGTATATGTAGCAGGTAGCAGGTAAGTATAATACTAATAATGTGCCAGAATCAGAGCTTAAACGAGTGTTGTTACGTTGCCAGTTCATGAATTAATTCGGTGGGATTTCCTTTGGGGTCCTGACCTCCGTTGCCACTGTCAATGCTATCATAATTATAATACTTTAATTGGTTTCCTCGTGCTATGAATCACCAGATTACAATATATGCAATACTTGTCCCTCAAACCCATCTCCATCAGTCTTCCAGCTACCCAGAAGCCCTCTAGATCTGCCGCCTTCTATAATTCTATTCAGTACTTATACATTATTATCGTGAATATTATCGATATATCTTGTTCTCCATGGATCCAAGACCTTTTACTGAATTTTATGGTCCAGCCGAAAGTTCTTCCAAAAAATATGCTACCACTTCAAAGTTACCCCAAAGGTCACCTTCTAGTGCCGAGACTGCTGGGGAAACCTCTGGGAGAGCCCAAGCGTGTAAATCCCCGGATATAACTAGTTTAATTTATGCTACCGTTAGCCATGAAGGGAAAGATGCTCCTTTCACAATCATCAGCAATACGAAATTCGTCAAAGCCCCTAGTGTCGAAATTAAATATGAACCGGGTGGATCGAACTCTCTAGACTACTTTTTGATCGAGCTTGGCTCTGAAGCGCTAAAAAGTTTTCAAGAAGATGGAGACTATCTCACTTTCACCTTCGACCACCATGCTTTCGTTAACATCCCAGAGCGATTCATCGACTTACCGCATTATAAGATTGTCTTGAACGCAAAGAAAGACCAAAAAATCTCTCTGAGAATTGATACGAAGCGAGAATGCAAAGGGAGTCGAGAGGTACTACGCAACCACGTGGAATTGCTAAGAACTGGTGGTTATACATATGAAATACAAGCTGAGGAGTCCAGCACGCCTACCAACCAGAATATCTATCGAAAACACCACTTTTCATCCCCATTGGAATATTATAATACCCATTTCAATGACCTTGAAGCCGATTTTCGCCAGAAACAAGCGCTGTTAGATGAACTATTTAAAGCAGAAGTCTTCGTTGAATGGGATCTAGTTGAACCAGCTGGCGAAAATATCAAGTGTACTGTGCACTTTCAATACCGAGGGGTTCCTAAGCTAGAAATTTGGGAACCAGAAGATGATCAAGTATTTGAACTTTCGCTACCGCTTCGTACTGGGTGTGGAAAAACACTGAAGTTCAATCTACTATCCGACAAAATCTCCGAATGCCTAGAGAAAGGGATCCTCAGGCTTGTGATTTTGCAAAAGGACACTGACCTCGAAACCATAAAGTTGATCAGTAAATTACGGCAAGAAAGGATCGATAGTGTCTCCGATGCTTCCAGCCAGCGTCGAACGAGCTTCGAATATCGGTAAGCAAGATATCCCATTGGTTCATATTGCCTGGTAAAAAGAGTCTAATCCATATTGTAATTATTACAGGGTCAAAACCGAGCCCAGCAGAAAATATTATGAGGTTCAGAAGCAGGCGTTTAAGGAGTTGATGCAACTCCTTCCAAGACCGGAGCCGCAAATACCTATAAAATTCCACTGGCTTTTCAAAGGGCGAGAAGATATCGCACCTTCAATCCCGCCAAATCAAGAAAATCTAGCGACCCTTAGACGATTTGAGTTAGATTTATTCCAAGAGGAGGCAGCAGCCCGGGTTTTATATGACATGGTTCCGAGTGGTGTTACTCTCATAAATGGGCCCAGCGGGACTGGAAAGAGTAAAACAATACAAGCGGTCGTCTTCACTGCGTATCAGAATCGCGAGAAATTGCCAATTTTGTTTTGCTGTCCATCTGAAATTCTACTACAACAACATCTACGTCGACTGGCCATGACGGGCGTACAGATCATATATCTTACATCTAAAAACCTAGAATCACGCTCCCCCCCCTGCGATGACGGGTTTTCCGAATGTGGAATAGCAGGAAATCGGAAGAGATGGATAAATACCCATCCGACGCATCCACTTTCTGAAAATCTACGGAATATTCTCCCCCCAAACTCCCTGGATCATCAAGACCTAGATCCGTTCGAGGGGGACGAGAGTATTTGGGAAAATGTCGATAACCTAATCTGGAAAGATGCGGATATAGTCTTCTGCACTGTTGACATGGCCCTAGGGAAAAAAATCAATAATACCTTCTCACCAAAATTACTTATTCTTGAAGAAGCCTATGAAGTTACTGAAGGCTTAACTCTAGCATTGATGCTAAGATTCCGGAAATCCCTCAAACTTTGCGCTTTAGTCGGCGGTCCCTTTCAAAACTCCTACCGTTGTCTACAATTTGACCGGCAGAAAGTATCCTCAATGGCTGCTCGATTGGGGAGAAGTGGATGGAACAACTCAAAGCTAAGGTACAACTACAGAGCCGACCTTAAAATCTGCGACTTTCTGCGAGAATATGCCTATAATACTGCAGCTCATATCAACAAGAAAGCAGTCGTGAATAACTATAAGTACCACGTTGAGAGTTCTAAACGTATACTTAACCGTTGCAACCTTGTTACCCCATTGATATCAAAAGTTTGTAAGGTTGAGTCGCCACAAGTCTGGATCAATGTCCTCGGCAGTGAAGAGGCTATTGGGTACGGAACGGTATGCAATATGGTAGAGGTTCAGGTAATACAGAAGCTTGTTAAGACATTGACAACGGCTGAATCTGTCTCACGCCCTGCAATCACCGTTTTGGCACCCTATATTGGACAGGTCGGCAAACTAAGAAAGGCGCTGAGGGATCATACTCTTAAAGGACTGTCAATATCTACTGTTGAGGACTACCAAGGTCAGGAATGCGATGTAGTCATATTTTCCTTAGTCCGAAGCAATTTCTCTTTCAAGGTGAGGCTCAGTCCTGTTGTGTCCTTACATACCTACCGAGATTTTGACCTCACTTACGGTAATACTAATTCCATATTTTCTCTATTTAGATCGGGATGTTGAATTCAAACGGCATGATTGTTTCTGCTCTCTCGCGGGCTCGATACGGAAACATCATCATTGGAAACCATTTTATGATGAGCAATTTGGGAAGCCCGCATGACTACCGGAATCATCATATGAAAAGATTGGTGAATCTTAAGTTGATTCCGGTGGTTGATGAAAGCCAATGCCGCTTTTCTTGAAGATCATTTTTATAGCCTGTTTTCGCGAGAAGCAGTATGTATTCTCTTTAACCGTTACGCATAGTTTAGGTTTCCAATTTCCAGGGCAGAATTAGTCATAGTTACCTGGGTTGAATACTGAGGTCGGAAGCTGAGAGCTAGATCATAAAGCCTTCTGTTTTATTACATGAACAATAATAAAAGTTATAGCTTGTGCTTGGTAGATATCGGGTCTCTAGAGCTCTGAGCTCATTGTTTTAGGAAGTTCGGCTTATGTTCCTTGTTTACTTTAAGTGGAGGAACGTTCGAAGGTGGTAGATATGATTTATTGTTGGAGGAGTCGGTTAACGAGGCAAAGAATGATCTCGTAACAATGTAGTAGCCTCGGTTCTAACGTAAGCAAGTAAAATTAAGCGCCCTATAGCCCATCTACAATGAGTATTTTGGTACTTACTTCCGCTAGTGAGTAGTTTACTCAAAGTTTCCAATCAAAATAGCTCGTCGTGTATGCATATCCGATTAAAAAACGTTCTGAGCCCGGTGGAATCATATTTGACAATTGAAAAACAACAAAGGTACATATATTGGCTAATTAACTAAAACTGTGAATAACTATTACGATAAAAATACAATCATGAGAATAAATAAAAGTCCCCCAAAAATGTCATCCAAAGCGTTCGAACCCTTTTTTTAAAAATACAACGCTGGTTTAAATCCATTCTTTGATCCTTTCTAAATCGCCGGCTGTTCAACCTGGGTGACAGCGGACGTAATTCTAGTAACTACTGGCACGATGAAAAAGATCTTGGAATCCTTATCAGCGATGACAGGTACCTCCTTTCCATCGGGTCCCAACTTAGTGGTAACAATTTGGATTGCATCGGCGCCGTCGACTTTGGGGACGGATTCGATACTTCCCGTAGCATTGGTCAATGTTTCGGCATCTAGAGAAATATAGTTAGATCTGGAATATCAGGGTAAAGCTAAAGAGTTTGAAGAGAATTACGTACCAGCGATCTTGGGATCCTTTACGACTTTAGACAAGACGCCGGTATTTGGGTCGGTTGTAAGGATGTCAGTTGCAACTTCTTTGCCATCCTTGAATTGGGTGACCTTGACGATAGTACCGGTAGCTGGAATGCACTTTGAAGGATCCTGCGCTTTTAGAACTTCGTCGATATTCTCGCAAGCCATGCCCATGAGAACGCCCTTGGGGAATTGTTTTCCGTCTTCTTGTTTGAGAGTGAGGTCTTGGCCCAAAGCTTGTTTGACGACCTCGAGGTTGTGGGCGGGCTCCTCCTTGATTTCTGGGGTTTCTGGGGCGATTTTGTCGGCACCTGGGGTGACTTCGTTGAGATCTGGGGTGGCTGCCTTGATTTCTGAGACGGTTTCCTTAACTTCTGGGGTAACTTCATCGGCGTTTGGGACGGCTTTATCGGCGGTTGGGTTAAATTCATCGAGGTCTGGGATAACATCACCCAAACCCGGGATAATTCCTTTGATAGGGTCTAGAACGCCCCTCTTAGTATTTGGGATAGCGCCTGTGTCAACCTTGGGGGTATCGATAGCTGCTGTATCGAGTTTTGGGACTGTGGGCGTATCAAGTTCTGGGGTGGGTGTGTCGAGTTTTGGGATTGTGGGTGTATCTAGCTTTGGGACTGTGGGCGTATCTAGTTTTGGGACAGTAGTATCGAGCTCCGGAACTGGTGTATCCAGTTTTGGGACTGTAGGCGTATCCAGTTTTGGAGCTGGTGTATCTAGTTTTGGAACAGTTCCAACATTTGGAAGTTCCTCAGCAGTAACTGGAAGGGTATCACCAGTCTTTGGGGCGGTTTCCTCGAGAGTTGAGACGGTGCCCTTCAGCTCTTTGACAGGTTCATCGATGCTTGGGGTAGCTCCATCGGCATTTGGAACCTTAGCCTGAGCATCTGTAACAGCCCCCTCGAGGCCTGGGGTAATTTCCTTAACACCTGGAACTGTGACGGCTCCCTTGATGTTTTGAGTCGTCTTCTCTACATCCAATGGGATAGAGGAGTCGCCAGAAGGCGCAGTCTCTGTGCCCAACTTCAGGTTCTTTAGGGCATCCTGGATAACGTCTCTCTTCGAGGCAGCGTTTCCATTGTTGGTCAAAGCCTATATATAATTGATTTTATTAGTATTCTGAGAAAGTTTAGGTAGGCGAATCTATATGTATAAAGAAGTTCTTACGACATTGATATCTTCCACCTCAACTGTAGCTAAAGGCCCGGCTTCAGGTGTATCGAGGTCCTCAAAAGGGTTAAATCCCGAGAGGTCCTCGAGGCCACCTTCAAGATCTGGAACTTTATGGCCAGCAAGATCTTGCGTTACATCGCTGCCGGGTTTAATTATGGGTGCAGCTGAAACGGCGAGAGCCCAGACTACCCAGGCGGTATAGAGAACTGATGGACGCATTTTGCTTTTATATTATGAAGATAGATATTCTAGAATGATTATATTATAGAAAGCTTAGAAAGCGAGCGACTGAGCAAAAAAGAGCAAAACTTAAAAGAGCGTGTGATTAAAGAGTGACTGTTATTGTGCTGCTGATTGATGTGCAGGAGAGTAGTGAGCAGGTGGTAGTATCATGAAGCTCAGGAGGAATACCCATTTATTTATACACCTTCTAGCTTCTCAATAGACAAAAAAAAATTAAATTACGTATACACAGTAAACCTCAGCTCGAAGCAATATAGCTGCAAAGATTATTAGTCTTGGAAGATCACAATTGAGAGTCTATGACCTCGAGGAGTAGTTCTAAGGAATGATATTCAGGGAGACACGCTAGGCATCCTTACTTCATCGGGATCGTGAGTGGTTAGCCTGAAGCTTTGTGTTGTGAAACAATCTCTCATGTTCCAATCGAGCGGTTTGCCGCAGGGTTTAACCGCTCCTGCATGGAAATTAAACAGAAAATCGGTCTGGATTGAGGGCGTGGGAAGTTCCGTGAACTTCAAATTGGTGGATTAGAGGGATCTTCTCAGGCACGATGTAATTCCACTGTGCATATGATCAGGATTCTAATATTTGGTCATATGATTATTGCATTTGTACCTGCGTTTGCACCTGCATTCAGGGTTTTAATACATCTGGATTTGAAGCTTAAAGGAGGACTGTTGCAGTTTGTGTGTTGTTACAGCATCTTTGTGGACTAGACCCGATACCTATACCTAGCCTGTATACTGGCTATACAATGTGCTTGGGGGCTCGAGTTATAAACACTCAGGGGCTTGAGGCAATGCTAACAGAAAAATAACTAGTTTATTAAATTATAGGAACACAAGTACAACCTATCGGTATAAAGAATGGACTATATCATATCAAACGAGGCTTTCCGGGAACCAGGAGCGAAGAAAATCGCTTATGCGTGTTTATGTATCCATGGAATGCTTTCACAAATATGTCAAACTTTGCAATTCTCGAATGGCTTGAATTCAAGGTGGGCAAGAGCTAAGAAACGTCAGTGAGAGCTTAAAATCCGACGATAGGCATGGATTTACGGATAACCACGTGGGTCGAAAGCCTTCTAACTGATGGGTTATCGAATCCCCCAAGCTATTATTTTATCGCCATTCCTAAGTTGCTCGTAGTCAAGCTAGTACTAGTACTAGTGATCAGTGTTGGGGGACCGGGAGATCATCATCTTCCTCCGTCTCAGTTTCCCGTACGTTACGGGGGAAATCTCGAAACTGTGAAAGAGGATTTGGTGATTGCGGAACAGCCCAAACCCGGCTACATTCATTGCAACCATCGTCATAATTCCTCTTACCCTTTCGCACTCCCCTCAACACTAATACCATATCTTCAGCCCACCCGTATGTTAGCTCCACCGATGCATATTTAATGTTTGGGAAGCGAGAAATTTCTATATCTTTTTGGCTGTCTTTGCTATCCAAATCGACGTCCACGATCTGGGTTAGCATATATATTTTGGTCTCTTCCCATATGCTCCGAAGGAACTCGCGAAGAGTCATGTGGAGATATCTCTTGCATCTCAAGCCGAAATGAAGCTTGAGATTGCAGCCACAGTGGTTCGGTCTCTGTAGATTGTAGCCACTGTAAGGGTTATCCAACATCTCGATACAAAATCGATTTTTTGCTGCTGAGATGACGCCCTTGGTCTGTTTGGAGATAAAACTAGCATTGAATCTGCTGTAATCTCTTAGGGCTGCTTTACTATAGGCAAGCCGGGGGAAGCCCTCCGGAATTTCGTATTCCTCTTCACTTTGTTCCATTGCGACAATTGTGTCATTGCTGAACAGTGGCTCGTCGAGGATCGAATGGTCCGTTATGTTTATGGTTTTGCGTTTCCATCCGTGAAGGTTATTCTTCCAAATCTGCACCATATACTGATCAATCTCGAAATTTTTGATTGTGAAACTCAGAGTTGTTTGGGCTTTATCAGACCCTCGAGTGAAGAGGATGTAATCAATTGCATCGTCGGTTGCTGGGTCTTCGTGATCTACAAACCAACTTTCATTCAGGGCAAGTAATCGATGGATTCGCTGTGGGACCGCGCCATGTGAGGAATAGAAACGCTTATAGCGTTTACTTGGGACTTTGATGCGGTTGTTGAAAATGGCTTCCCATAGGAGACAAACTTGGCTAGCTGTGATTTGATGAGGAAGCTTTAGATGGTCGAAAACCATATCTAGCAACTCCAATGGGAGTTGGTTAATATTGAGCGCCATATCCTGCTAAATGAAGTTTTGGGAAAGACGAATGATGATTAGGATACACGGAGGATTCAATCAGGGTATAGTTTAGAACGTTATTAGCCGGTGAAGATCGATGTGCTATGGTTGCGTTTGTTAGATAGATACTTCGGCTATCTAAGGAACTTTGGAATAGGATGTTTCTCGGAGTAGAGTTGATTAAGGAGAAAAGAGTAAGCAAATATCTTTAGAGAAAAAGAGAAAAGAATTGCTTTTAACTGAGGTAAATCGCAAACTTAGAGTTAGCTCCAGGATAGTTTCAACGTCGGAATTTCGTGGCAGCAAATTGTCTCGCAAACAAGAAACTTCTGCACTAAATTTCTGTGAACATACTTGGTTAGTTCAAACCAAATAATTAGGATCTAGTTAATTCAAGTTAGAGTTAATAATACCATATTCATTGACCGCTCTCGGGCATAGTCGGTTAATAGTGAAGGATATTTGCTGGACAATGTTAATATCACGCTAGAATTAAGCTGTTGGAATAATTAGAGTGGGATTGTTTTGTAGAGCTTTAAGACGTATTCGGTGCCCTGAAGATAGACTATGAGATCAGGGCTAATTAAAAAATTAGTAAGAGGATCAGAACAAGAGAAAATCGGAAAGGTGAGAGGTGTGCAGGTGATACATACGATGATAGGTTGTCAAAAGCTGGTCTACCTCGCCAACAGAGAAACCAACAGTCGAAAATACCTTCATCCTCTTCAAACTCTCGGAGTGCAATAGTGACAGCGGACGTTTGCTGAGAGGGGAAAGTTGCCTGGTGGTTGATCCAAACCAATGACTTGACATCGTCCCAAGCATCTTCGATGAATTCTCTGACGGTCATGGCTGAATACTTCGGATGCTTAAGGTCGAAGTTTGCGATGATAAATGCAGTGTCAAATAGTGGATCGCCTGTGGGATTCTGGACAGTAGTGTAAGACACGAGACGCTCTGATCCATGAGTCAAGCTCATGTGGTATGACTGCATCCAGTCGAAGAAAATGTTTTCTTCCTCGGTTCTCTCAATACGAAGAGCGTCACCAGATTCTACCCGTTTGTGATAGAGCAGTGGTTCGTCGAGGAGTGGGGAGTCAGTGATAACGACTGGTTCTGACAAGTTCATCTTATACTGAGAGGGGGTTTCATCACTCATCTTCTTTTGACAATGGGTACAGCCTAACCCAATTTCTACCGTACACTTGGGCTCAGCACTTAGAGCGTAAACATGAAAGTTGGGAAGGAGTCGGCCCTTTGCGAAAGCTACGAGCTGGTAGGCCGTGTCAAATTCATCGCCTGGACCAGAATACAGCTTGAGCAAGCGATGGATTCCATCTGCCGTTATTGTTGAATAATCGTAAACGCCGTCGTAGTGCCATTTTCTCTTGTTGGAGAAAAACAGGTCTTCCCAATGTTGGCAAACATTCTGGCACCTGAGGAGATCGAAGAAGGGAAGATTGGACTGGATCATATCCAGAATCTCGAAAGGAACATCATCAATATTTGCCATGATAATTGATGATGATCTAAGAATTAGAAAATCTTTGAGTCGGTTTGATTGAAATAGAATATTTGAGGCGATTTTTGAATAGTTTGAATTGAATGCAATGATGATTCATTAATAATGATTCAATATTATGATTCAATTGGGAGAATGATTCAGTAAATTAATTCCAGATTCAAAAGCGTCTTCGACCAGTAATTTCTAATATCGAGGGAAAGAGGGTTTCCAATATTGGGTTCTGCGTGCATCTGGTGAGCACTCTCGTGTCGGTCGAGACTAGGGTATCAACTGATATCAGTGTTAGCTAGTGTCGATGTGTCTACCGGTGCCGGGTAGTTTGAGGGAGGTCACGCTCAGACGTGGCTCAGACAGCTGTGTTGTTCCTCGTCACACAAGCTAAGCTGTTGGATTTTGTGCGTTGTCAATAAACCCCTGTTGCCCCTGAAACGGTTAGTTTGTTGACAAACAGCCAAGGCTTTGATTCAATGGAAGAAAGCTAAGCTAAGCTGCTCGACGACTTTGCTTTCTTATCTTCAAAGCAACCCATCGCGACATCCTCAATATACTTAGGGAATTAGTTACCTTTTATCAACAGACCTATTACATCCGGAATCTCCTATATCTTTTGAACTCCGTTAAGGCGATACCTATTATCGATCAGATATTACCAGCATCATAATCCCAACCCCGCCAACCCCACCTTCACTATGGCGGACCCTGTCCAGCTCTCCGTGATCGAGGCTCAAAAGGAAAATATTATTGCCCTTCCCGGCGGCCGTTCAGCACGTGCTCTCGCCCAGTCTATTCTCGCTGCTGAAGACACGGAAACTCAGAATCTTGAACATGCAGCTGCACGTGAAGCCTTCGAAAACGAGCTAAAAACCGCGGACGAACTCGATGACCCTCTGGATCCTTTCTTACGATACGTGAGGTGGATACAAGAAACCTACACCGCTGGCGGTGGAAGGCTTCTAGAAAAGACCTTGTACCGTGCTACACATAAATTCGAGGACTCTGCAGAGTTTAAGAACGATGCCAGATACCTGAAGCTCTGGATGACATGGATCCAGCAGTTTTCTGATGCCCCAAGGGAATCATTTGCTTTTTTGGCTAGGAAGGGAATCGGTGCTGGGCTAGCTTTATACTACGAGGAGTTTGCAGGCTTCTTAGAGTCACAAAACCGTAGGGCACAGGCAGAAGAGATCT
This sequence comes from Orbilia oligospora ATCC 24927, assembly GCF_000225545.1. Taxonomy (NCBI): domain Eukaryota; kingdom Fungi; phylum Ascomycota; class Orbiliomycetes; order Orbiliales; family Orbiliaceae; genus Orbilia; species Orbilia oligospora. The sequence continues at coordinate 1,161,240 of NW_011645637.1, read as the reverse complement.
ACGAGATGGGAATCCAGAGAAATGCACGACCAGTTGAAAGGCTACGAAGGAAATACGACGAGTTCGCAGTCAGACTAGCCGCCAACCCACCAGACGTCAACGAACCAAGTTCACCGGCTGTTCCTATTGTTCGTGCTGCGCTTGGTGAGAGGAGAAGCGAGACAGAAGCGAGAGATCCACAAGCTCCCGCCCAAGGGTTTGGAGCGGAAGGACAAGCCCCACAAAAGAAGAAAAACAAAATGATGATCTTCTCAGATGCCCCGGGTACTGCTGCACCAGCACTTCCAGAACAATCAGAAAGAGACGGCGGGTGGGATAGCATTGCCACTCTAGCAGAAAGAAGGAAAGAAAACGTGGAAGCCCCAAGACCGTGGGCGGGTGAAATCCTAAAGCAGGAAGGGGCACCAGCACCCAAGAAAGGGAAGCTCCAGATTTTCCGTGATCCAGTGAGTTAAATGCTGTTGTTTTCTTTACGTTATATTGTCGCCTTTCTTTAGCGGCTGCATTGCGCTCTGCGCCGGATTTCCTTGAACGAGACCACGATTATGTACCTAGAAGAAATTTATTTCTAAATATCTGCTCTTTCCGCGAACCTTTTAGGCAGCTTTCCAGTCACAGTCGCATTCCCAAGAGCCATCTTTATCACAATCCGGCAAACCGAGACGCCGGGAATCTGTGTTTGCGGCACTCGAACTTGTTTATATGCATGGAGAAGGACGTGATGAGTGTGATTTTGACGAACTACGGGCACGGTCCCGTGGTTTGCTTGATATCGATTGGGTTGAGATGCGCAGAGAAGATGAGAGAAGAAATCAGCGCCAGAAACAGCTCGACCGTGACCGGGCAAAGGCACAGCAGGAAGATGATATGATGATGGATATGTTGGGTAGCCGACACGCGGTTGTAGAGAAGGAGCCCCAGGAGGTACCTGATGAAAACGCGAAATTCGTCACCAAGAGTACTACCGTTACCCGTATGTACCAATTCTGGCCAGTGATCAATGTTTTAAGCGTCTACGTGCCACTAACACTAAAATATCGAATAGTCGCATTGTCGTCTTCGCCCAAGGGTAAGCCGAAAAAGAAAAGGCGGTCTATGGCTATGCAGTTATCTACAGAACCGACTATGACTATGCACACACGAGCTGCGAATGATGAAATATACAGCATCTTTAACCAGCCTTTCGTCGCACAAGATGACTTCTCATCACAAGGAAAGAAGCAGGGGTCTTCTGATGAGGACGAAGAGGAGGAGGACGGCGAGCAGAATGATACCATGTACAGCCAAGGCGGCCAGGACCCCAACGACGAACGTACAGATATGCTTAGAGGAGCCTTTGGGGAGAACGAGGACACAGGTTTTACCGCAATCGATGTCGATACGTTACGTCAGAGAGCTCAGGAAGAAGGTGTTCCAATTGAACAGTTGGACCAGATGCACCTGGATAACGAAGGTGGCGCACACGAAGAACTAATGGATGAAGAGCCGCATACAATATACAATCACCGAGGATCACGCCAGTTACCTTTTATGACTCCAATTGTCGAGCAAACGGAGTCTCTACCACCATCTACGGTTCGAGCAGGCCGAGGGAGGAGGAAGTCTACTACCACGCCCTGTAAGCCAGGACGAATGGGAAGAGACGACGCCCCTCTTGATCTCTCGAGCCCGTTCCAAGATGAAAATGACAACGCTCTCCCAAGAAATAATGGTAAAATAGCTGTTTTACCTGACAAAGAAAATATACCAGAGATTCTGTCGGAGAAGCACCAACGTTCAAAGCCTACGGAAACGTCATTGATCTCCTTTGAAGACCTAGAGCCGAGAGAAAATGCGAAGGAGGTTAAGAAGTCGGTCACATCCAATGCGTTACAGCCGAAGAAACAAGTCGCTCCGGGTCCTTCATCCAAGAGTAGCTCCGGATCTACCATTGATGATGCGCAATGCAACCCGATGGATCCGGCTCTTCGGGACATCATCATTTCAAAACTGTCGGAGCCTCTCGCATCTTTCAAGGGATTTTATGACAACTCGACCCAACCAAGCAAACGTTCGGATGGAATCAGGAAATACATCAGAGCCATAACTGCGACCGGAAAGGATGCACCCAAAGTGATACCCTCACAGCCGGTCATCGGTCTCGAAAATGGTGAAATTTCATATACCATTCGGAAAGAGATCGGGAAGGGAGCATTTGCTCCAGTTTATCTCGCCGAGAATAACATGGCAGGGATGTACGATGATGAAGACGGAGAAGAGGAAACTGCAGGCGAAACCGCAACAGTCGGAATCAGCAAACGATGTGAACTTGAAGCTATCAAAATGGAAACGCCAATCTCGACCTGGGAGTTTTATGTTACGCGGCTAGCTCATCAACGCTTAGGGAATCACAGGGCTACACAGTCACTCGTCAATGCGCACGAGTTCCATTTATTCAAAGATGAAGCTTTCTTGGTTATAGATTACTTCGCCCAGGGAACCTTGCTGGACTTTGTCAACGCCACAGCATCCCCAAACACCTCGTTCCACACACAGAGCGGCACCATGGAGGAGATCTTAGTTATGTTCTTCGCTGTCGAGCTTCTCAGAACCGTCGAGGCGCTACACTCACGTGGTCTGCTTCACGGAGATTTAAAAGCAGATAATTGTCTGCTCAGATTACAGCCTGTCGGTGCAAATGGCAATAACCCCAATGAGAAGGACTCGGAATGGAGTTCATTATATGACCCAGAAGGAGAAAATGGGTGGGATAAGAAGGGACTTGTCTTAATTGATTTCGGCAGAGGGATTGATATGCATAACTTTAGGAAAGATGTTGGATTCCTCGCAGATTGGAAGACAGACAAGCAAGATTGCCCGGAGATGAGAGAGATGCGACCTTGGACCTATCAAATCGATTACTATGGCGTTGCTGCGGTCGTCCACAGTATGCTTTTTGGGAAATATATTGAAACTACTACGGTTAGCGGGGATAACGCCCCAGGAAGGCCGAAGAGGTATAAGATTGTGAGCGGGATGAAGAGGTACTGGCAAGGGGAGATTTGGCTTGAGATGTTTGATTTGTTGTTGAATCCAGGGATGTTTGTGGAGGGAGAGGAAGGAGGAGTTATGCCTGTTACAAAGGGAGTGAGGGCTGTGAGACACAAGATGGAAGAGTGGATTGTGGCGAATTGCGAGAGAGGCTTAGGTTTGAAGGGATGGTTGAGGAAAGTGGAGGATGGCGTGAAAAGGAGGAGATAGGACTTTCTCAGCTAATTCACCTTTGTTTTCCATTTATAATTGTGGCATTTGGAGGAGTTCTTTACATGGTTCGGTTTTGTCATCGTTTCTAATATATGTTCCTTCTGGCTTTGGGTATGCTTATAGCTAGAATTGCATGCTTCATCCGACGAAGTAGTTGGACTTTTACCAGTAGTTTGAAGCATCTTACTATAAATTTACGGCTGGTCCGCTTAATGTTGTTATCTGACGAGGCTTATAGCCGATATATTAATTGATTGGGAAGACTTGTATATTAATATATTTAAAATCAGAGCTTGGTGATGAATATCCCCTAGAGGATATATGCATATCGACGTTGTCTATATCGACGGCTGATATTAGGATTTTAAGCGTACGCGAAAGCACTCGGCGCAGCCTTTTCTCCGGCTGACACCATGATACACAGGCTACCAGTTGCTATACGATCACAACAAACGTTTAAACCCAACAACCATGTTGATCAAACTAGACCAGCCCAGCCTCACCAATGGCCAGTATTTTAAAGCGTCTGAAATCACCACTGCAGAAGGAGGATGACGGAGGTATTCAAATCAGTTTTATATGGCTCGGGAAGCGCCTCGAGCCCGTGAATCTCGACCGGGACTCCCGATGTCAGTTCTACGAATGCACCTGGCAGCTAGGTCGCTACGAGCACGAAATCTACGAAGGTGAAATTTCAGATTCACCGCCGATGGAATTCGATCTCGACATTAATAACGAGCGCTGGGAAGCCGATAGCTACCGCGTCGACATCGGATATGTGAACGGCCATAACCATGACTTGAAGAACATCGGGTCTGTGTGCCAATGGTTTGCCTGGAAAAGTATCACAAAGTCAACGCATACGGTGGATGTGGATGCGCCTTGGCATATTCGGGCGAGGGTTAATGCTCCAACTGATATATTTTTACCGCCGAAACAAAATAATCCTGAAGGCAAGATTACAGTGGTAATGAACTTGTTTAGGGATGGGAAGGTGAGAGGAAATTGGAAGCCTGCCGAAAAACTTGCTTGGGCGTTCGACGATATACATAAACCAATATCTCAATTCATTTTTAAAATGAGCTTCTATGGTAAGTTGAACTCGGGCTACTCTTGTTTCGCATTGGGTTTGAGCGTACAATATTTGGTGGCTATTTTATCTCTACTATCGATATTTAGTAGATATCGATCGCTTTATTTATTATTGGCAGGTCAAGTGTTTGTTTGTATTGCAAACTAGCTGAAGGCTAATAAGATCGCACTATATAGAAATTAAAGAAGCAGTACCAAAAATCATTAGTGCTCCACCCTTAAAAGAACTTCTCGCGGACGCCCCTGGTCCAGTTGTGTCGAATATTCCAAAACAGATACCAGGTCAACCGAAAATCTATCAAGAAGATAAATTACGACGCAATCCAGAAATGGGCACAACAGGACAGCCTCCGGCTCCAATTCATATTGACGAAGATATCGAAAAAATGACATCGCAAGAAAAGGATATAGAAATAATGCGCTTAAGGGTAAGCAATCACGGAATACTCTCCTTAGTTTTCCCTCTCAATTAAAATACATTATTGCGTTTGTTACGGGCTAACTTTTCTAATATAACAGAAAATTGTCGCGGACATGCGAGATGAAAAGGATATTCGTGCCAAAAGATCAAACTTTTCTCGAGACATGTCTTTAGTGGTGTTGTAATTGTATATCAACCCAGACCGACCCCAAAATATATGGTCATGAGATCAGTAGGTCCGAGGACTTCACATCTTCACCTATGTCTTGCTCAATTATTTGACGGTTACACTGGTCTGACCAATTAGCAAAGAGCTGTGTAACTTATGATTAAATGAGATCTTAAATTTCCTTTATATACATTATTCCTGTATATTCTTCTTTCCTATTGCGGCTCTACTGCAGCCTGGGGAGACCATGTTAAGATAATCCTGGTTCAACCGATTCGCCTGATCAGCGATGAGGCTGAATTGATTGACAGCTGGAACTAAGGGGGCGCTACAGCTGCATAACTGTACATACATATGGATCGACATGTTTTATGCAGGGTGAACGTAGCATGCATCTTATGCAAGGTTAAAAAAAATAGCTAGCAATTAATTGACCAGTGGCTCAAAATCGAATGATATCGGGTCAGCATGTCGCATAAAGGCCTAAACCCTAGTATATTCATTACTATAGATCACGTTCTCCTCTCACCGAAAATCTGTTAGGTTATTTTGTATTTGTCATAATCTGACTTCATTAAGTTCGTGTAGACATGCGTATAACGGATTTACCGAAATAATCCACATGTGCAAACCAATATACCAATGCTAACATACATGATACACTTTCAAGCTATCAAAGCTTAACATGATTCCGACTATAACTATCAAAGCTTCCCCTCTTCTCCCTTCAGGGGTAATCGTCCAAGACTCCGGCCAGAGTGCTTCCAAACTAGCAAGGGCAGTTATAAACTGGCGGGCAGGCGCAAGTATTGGCCATGGATGCGAAAATACAGTTGTATCCGGGGCCGGCGCAGCAGGCTGGGTATTGGTATTGGCCTGAGCAAGCAACTTGGCTAGATCCGCTAACACCTATTGAAGAAGTTAGATTTTTATTTGTTCCCTTTTCGTAGAGAGAAAACAAAAAACTTGAGAAGAAGGTTTTAATAACATACAGTTGGTAAGAGGACCGGAGCTTCCGCAACAGTAGTGCTCAGTGTATTGTGTAGCTGGGCACTTGTAGACGGCAGCGCTGACGAGAGGGCTCAAGACAACAGCAACAACGGCGAAGACACTTGTGAGTTGCATTTTGAAGGATTTTCGGTATCGTAGGACTTTGAGAAAAGTTCGAAGAGGATTTAAATATGAATAGTTATCAAAAGACTGGTATTTTATTGTTGAGAGAGAAAATGCTGATATTGATAAGAGAAACTGGATACTATAAGGCGGCATACATTGGCTCTTTATATAAATTTCCAAGCTGGTCATGAAGTTATATCTTGTAACCATAGGACTGATACTCAATTGAAGTTACACTGCCCCGCATTATCGTGAAGTCATCTAACAAAATCCAAATCGCCCCTTCGGACCGTATAACCGTCTACAGTCTCCACGACCGTAACATCCGCAACTGCGACTTCGGATCCAGCCTATGCAGCTTTCATGCATTCATTCATTAATACCGTAATACTATCATACCTATCGAAGCGAAATGTCAATCAACTCGCCACAAATAAGCTTTCCCATGGTTATACTCTTCTCCAGATGTTACTGGATAAAAGTCAAATCGGCGACACAGCCTGTCAAAAGAACCCTAGTCGATTTTCCCATGTTTCCATGTTTTGACCCCAGGTTATTTAGCTCCTTTTTTCCCTTCCTCCCTGTACTACCTCTTTCTATTTCGTAAGCTGGTTCCCTTGCATACGAATGCTTGAGGATTTTTGCTGCAAGCTGTTGCATTTTTCCTTCATTCAGCGCCGCTTGTTCGCTGACCCCGGTAAATAGATACGGCTAAAGCCGAATCATTGACATGGTTAGGCGAACGGCCTTCGTGATCCGACAGGCCTCGTGGTAGAGCGATACGCACAAGACCTTGATAGCCAGATCTCGCACGTCGGTTCTTAGTTTAGGCCGAGGAAGTGGCTGCATGCATTATACTATTTTTCTGCCCCAGGATCGCTGTTAGTTTTGTAAGGCTTTTTTTATCGCTTAAAGAGCCTCGAAGAGGCTTAATTCCATGAATTCATGAAACCTGGGAGTAACTTTTATTGCATATGTTATAATTAACCCAGCAGGGCAGCACTGATTTTCGTACGAATGAGTGGTTTGATTCCTTTGAATTCATGAAGCGAGTAGACTCACATCAAAGACGATGAAGTCAAGGGTAATGACTAAGAGCTCCTATTTATTTTCTTAGTCTGGTTATCCTCCAGTATAATAAAGTTTCATCTGGCTAAATCGAGATCCAGAACTTTTCCAAGCGCCTGGGATTGGTTGTCGATATGTATCATACGAGAAGTTATATGCAACGTCCTGATATAAGAATCCCCCACTGAGAACGACAAGCCGATCTTTCTTTAGAATAGAGGATAAATTAAGTTTAGGTTATATTAAGGCACATTTTTAGAATATTATCTAGCTTTTGTTTGGTAGATAGTATAGTTGCCCAAACTCCTACCAATCTACCAGAGATTAAGAGAACTCCCACCCCCAAAGCTGTAGCCCAAATGATAACCCATAATAAGATACTTGGAAAATTGAAAAACCCTTGATTTGAAAAGCACCGTTAGCATTGACTAATAACTTTGACTTGTCTCGAGTCCGCAAATTGAAAATATATATAGCTGGCTAATTACCTTTACGTATTCTTATTTGATACCCCGCAGGTCTCTCCCCTTGTTCCTGAAAACCATACCTGGCACTCGAACCAAATAGATCAAAGTCCTTGTCCCTAGTTCCAGCAGCTTTATCTTCCTTCGCCTCCATATGTTTAAGCAGCTCTCTATACTTCCACTTATACCTGGATCGATATTTCGTCTTATATTTTTCTTTATAGAATCCAATAACTTCGTTTATTCTTTTCTCGTCATCTTCTCTAAGATTACTTGAATCACGGACGAGAATTTCACGCCTTTGATTGTCTATACCAATATCGTCGAGTGAATGTGGAAGTAGATAATCATCTTTGAGGTTTAAAGAGAGCACGGCTTCTCGGTCTTCAAGTGAAGGCCCATCTGAGGATCCGTCGTATGAGCCGTATGATAGTCTGCGTAGTGGAGAGTTAGAAAGAGGAGGAGGAGAGGTCATTATTGGCTTATTGGAGGAAAAATCGGCTATACGGCGCTATATAATTACGGTAGTCTAGTTGTAACTATGGTTGAGTTATGAAGTAGATTTGAATTTTAATAAGCTGTTGCACTATCGAATCCACCAGCTTAGAGATATCGATATGTGCGTTGATTTTGAGTTTTCATGCAGTCAATATGCAGCCGCTTGCGAATTGGTCATAGTAACTAGTCGAAAGTTAAAATTTATGATACAAAATTAATATTTAAGATATATAAGACCGACATCTAACCTTAGGAGGCCGAGAAGGTTCTAGAGTATACCCATATCGTCAAGATTACACCCAATTCAGAACATGGTCAACCAAAGTAAACAATGTTTTCAGTTATATAGAAAACCCTCCAATTAATAACAGGCTATTCTGGGAGACAAAAATCAGAAAAAACAGTCCATAAAAAACAATCCAGTGCAGGAGGACATGAAAAAATATTCAACGCCCAAGCCAGCGTCTTTCTAATTTCGATTAGTTCGCGCTCTAGATGTATAGTCTACCTTGTGCTTGTTTTGTTTCTCGCCGTTCCTAAGAATGGTCGTAGGAACCCATATATTCCTTCTGGGATCCCGATGTGAAAGACTACCGGCACCTGATTGCTGATCATAAGAATAGAGGTATCTATGCTCGGTATCGAAGATACACCAGCAAGCCAAAGTGGAACTCTCATCCACAAAGAGATCCCTTGCCAAAAACTTCCGTATAGTTTCGAGGAAGTCTCTGATACTGTCGCCATTAGACCCAGAATAGTGTAAGGGCTCTGTCCCGATTTCATAAGTTTCTTCGAAATCATTGACGGTCCAGCGTCTATGCTCCGACGATGGTGAACTCTTTGATTCACCGGGATTGTTCACATAACGAGGTTGTATCCCCGGTTTGAGTTGATGAACACGTGCCGGACCTCTGAAGATAACAACCGGTGGGTCTTTTGGAAGCTTCTTCGAGATAGCTGGTCGGGCTGCATCAGATCCTTCGCCGGATGACCCTCCATCTTTTCCATTCTTTTCGGATATGTGGGAGTCATTAGGAGCAGGACTAGCAAAACCAACTTGTTTTACAAATCCCTTCTTTCCCCCATCCTCATGACCCTCGGGGTTCGGAATCTTCGTCGTTGGTTCTCCCCAAAAGAATATTTTATCATGATCCAGCAAAGGAGACTCCGTAATATCATAAAGACTTCGTCGCCCGTATCTTTTCTCATGGAATTGCTTCAACAGTCCCAACCCCCTCGGTTCAGTCAAATACCCAACCGCGTCAGCCGTAACCAGTAATCTGGCCTTAACCTCTCCTTTCTCCCTGCTCAGGAACATAATCAACGTGTCGGACCACAAAAGTCCGTGTAAACTCAACTCTCCACCACTTCGGGATCGCCACGGGGGTCCTTCATCCTGGGGGAGGTACCTCTGAAATCCCCAATTGGTCGGGAATCCCGGAAGAGGTACATTTGGTTGGATTTTGTCGTAAACATAGCGCTTCCGTCGGAATTTCTCGCTGGTGAAGATTGAAGCCCATTTCTGGCAGACTTGTGATGCGATAAAGTGTTCGTGCCATGCAAGGTTGAAGAGAATCTCCTGTTGGAGTTCTACGGGAAGCTGGAGGATGTGCATTGTGAGATATATATCGATATGCCGGCACAGTAGTCCTCCCACCCCGTATAGAGCGACTTTAAACCTTTATAGACTGTGAAATCGATACCAAGACCCAGGAATCAGACACAGTTGCAATTCGGTGCCTTTGAAGACGTGATAACGTTATCAATTAGCTTCGTGATTCATTGAGCCTCGGTGAAGGATTGTGGTAATTGTACGCAGAGCTGTGTTGCATCAGCCCAAATTACTGTATACAAGCTTGGACTAATACAAGCTTAGCAATATGCTGCGACTAAAAACAAGGCTGACATAATTTAACGCCTAGGCTACCGCATACAAGCACGTACGAACGGATTACGGTTCGAGCGCCCTAGAGTTAGCTAGGCGTATGGTGGTTTGTTCTTGATAGACTGCGTATAGGTACCAAATGGGCAACATCTAAGCCTCACAAGACTAACTAAAATTGAATTCAGGACGAGTGATGTGGTGTCTGCCTAAACTAACGGCCACAGTAAATCAGTACCGTTTACTAAAATTCGAAAGAAAAATATGCACAAAGAAAAGGTATACACATAATTAATATATGAGGAAAGCCCTTCTAGATCAAATATTTGTACATACATCCATTGCTGCATCGTCCGATGTCTTGAGCCAAAGCATTCAGTTCTTAATATTTCAGTTTTATTGATCGGACCTCTAGCTTTCTATTTAATTGACTTCTGAGATTGTAGAGAATATTAATATTTAATCTATACACGGACCCATACGGCTTTACAAGATAAGCTCCATCGAACCGGATGACGGACCAGACGACGGAAGAGCCAGCATAGTAAGGTGAGACTCTCGTAAATGAATCAACTATCCGATATTTTTTGCAAAAGAAAACATCAAATTCAATCTTAATATCCTTGCAAATCCCACGACCCTTCTGATACGGGACCTGAATCTCTGGTGTAGGGCCATCGCTTAGCAAATCTTTCTTCTCTTCTATGTTCGCCGATGTACATGTGGAGAAGCAGCTTCCAATAGTGCAATCGAAAATAGTAACATTGATAGGCCAGCCGTGGTGGGAAATAATTGATGGCGAGATGATGAAGATAGAGGAGGGGCTGAAGCTGTGGGGGACTGAGGCGTGGTAACAACTTCATTATTTTGCATTAATAGGTATTGAATTGGACTTTCGATTGATGAGGACGCCTGAATAGAATATTGTGTAAATAAGTATCCATCGATGTTTTTAAAATTACCACATTCACATATGGAGAACGGGCTTCCTACCTTGCTTATACTCTAGCTTCAGATGCGAAGTGAGTAAAATGTTCGGCTCATGTAATTGAATGTATCGATGTCCAATATTTTAATAGACAAGCTAAGAAGATGGTGTTCATTCGCGCGAGCCGATCGACCTTAATCTGTAGTAGGTTCCATGTTGATGCTTTTGATATATATATATATATATATATCTGCGGCTGTAAGGTGAGCCCATGAGATTTTATTCTGCTTAGGTTGTAAGCAGAAGTAGTACCACAGTGAGGGAAGTTGAGATTTTGCAAATCTAACTAGATTATAGAAAAGTTTTAGAGGTTTGGTAGGGGTTAATCAGGGCGTCCGTGTTTATATACCGGTGTTTCGTTCTAACGATGTTATGTATATATTTCTATTAGACAAATATAAACAATGAAGATCTTGAATGATGCGGCAAATATAAAATTTTAGTACGAGAGCGACATGATTAGCTGTAGGTCTTTATAAGAAAATATTTCCGTAGGAAATAGACATACTTCCTTAAGTATCTCTGAGAATACTCTGGTAACCATTAGAACAATCTCATCAACCAAACCGCCCATGGAAATATAAAATAGCTTTGATAGCGGAGTCTGTTATTAGATAAAATATTACAGTAGGGCGGGAGAAATACCGCTTTAGTATCCATCAGCCTATAGCCTAGGGGTTTCGTGATGCTTCGATCTGGTGTCTTGGTGGTGCAAATCACATATTTATAGAATGAAGGTATAGGTATTTGAGGATATGTCACCACAACTATTCGACGACTTTTTGGCTCATATATGATAGCTATTCTAGCAGCTATGTAGGAGCACAACTTGCAAAACTATCTGTAGACACGTACACCTTATATGAGTTACGTAGAATCCCGCAATTTCATTCCGTGTGGCATTTTTTGCGTTGGCATAGTCTCGTAACCAAACTGTGAACAGGTATTCACCGGTTTTTGAATATTGACCCGCGAGTATGAGTTCTGTAACGACTCGGGACTGCATGAAGGAAACTTAAACAAGTTGTGGGGTATCAAAAGTTTTCCATTGTTTTTTTTATCGCCATTCAATTACAATTATTCCATCGCTCGCCCATCATGCATTGCATATACAGCAACCCTCCATAACCCTCGAAAATAAAAGCGAAAACAAAGAGCACAGAGTAGTGGATAGACAATCGCCGAGAAGGAAAGCGGGCGCTCGCGGGAGAAATCAGGATATAGATGGCAGGGTTATCCTCTTAACCTATCCAATCCCCTTTTCGATATAGATCCCGTGGAGCCTCCGCTCGCGATTCGACGATTCGCACGGTTAGGCGAAGGGCCCTATCCCCCTTTCCGGTCTCCCGGCGGATTCGGTGTGCTAGCGTTACTTCGTCGTACGGTATCTAATCGTTTCCGCTCTCCTTCCAACTAGAATTCGCGCAAATTTGTATTAGATTTTTGTGATTTTTGTGATTATAGGAGTCAAAACCGTTACGAAAACTTACTACTTTCTTAACTCTAGTAAGTGCGTTTTGTCCACTGGGGCTTGGAGAGCTGCATTTTTCAGGTGTGTATGGTTCTTGGATGATGATGGTGTCGAGTACAACAATGTCCTTCCCTTGCCATCGGCATGGCATCCTACATTCCCAAATGGTTAGATCTTCTCACTTCCAATAATAGGCGAAATAGCGATCTTAACGTACGTCTTGCTGAGAGCATTGAAGATATCCTGCCCCTCTGCTGTAACCCCGACCCCATGTCCTTGTAGCTTTTCAGACTCGGCTCTGAGAGCTCCCAGTTCCCTGTCCCTGATCGCTCGCAAACTCAAAGATCGTATCTGTGGCTCAGCAGCACTGAACGGACCTTTCAATGTTGAAGCATTCTGTGGTGGTTTCGACGGCGAAATGACAACGACATCTTTGAGGAAAGGTATCTTGAGGATGCGAACGTTGACAGGGGCGGTTTTGGAAAGCGTAGAGGTAGAATTAGGGCCGGTGATAAGAGAGACACAGTTGGCTGCTGTATCATAAGAAAAGACGTTGCCTTCGACGGTGTCGTCGAGTATGGTAGTGATTTTGACGCTGCAATGGGGTCCAGTGTGTCAGTTGGAGCCAGGTTTGTGATAGTGGTAGCCCGAAAAAGTAACATACCGAGTGCCAATCACCCAGTCAATGCTAGCTAGAGGTCCCGGGCCGGAAGCTTGCGACTGGTATGCGGAATTAGAGCCTCGGGAGGAAGCATTGGCCGGACCTGTTGAGCCTCGTCGTCCATCCATTGTGGGATGTGTGGCGTAAGGGAGTGTAGAATGGTACGGATACCGAAACGAAGTAGTAAGTACGGTGATGGCTAACCCGGCGAGAAGAGTACCTAGAGCAGGCACCGTTCGAGGACGATGAAGGTCCGGTGATAAGGGTAAGAGTAAGAGATCGGTTGGTGATGTACCTGAGGGAAGGATGAAGGTGGTGCGTGAGCTTGGAAGGACGGGCCGCACGTGTTGGAAGCCGCCCAGCAATTCCCAAACGGGATATTTGGCAATTTACATAGATTTCCTCCTTTGGCAATCCCCAGAAACTGCCTAAACAGGAAATATAATCTGCCCTAACCTCCCTTGTAAACGTATGCCGAAACGTTTTAGTGCGAGATTAAGCTACCTCATAAGCTCATTTAGCTAATTTAGGGGTTTCATTTTACTATGATCCCCTAAAATTTGTGTCCACATAGGAGATGATATTTTCCATTAATTAGAACGTTTTAAATTTTAATGTAGAGATATAACACTATAGTTTCTATCCTATATATATCGCCTTGTGCACGTGACGTATATGTATATTATAGTACAAGCCCGTCAGCCAGAGTGGAGCCTCGATATATTCTAGATCTATAAAGTGGCTGTAAGTCCAGTAGATACTCAATCCTGAGTAGAAAGATGTGATAACCCACTAATTTCTCTCATAGCATACTCACTGTACGACAATATCTTAGCCGCTCCAGCAAGGCAGCCGCTTGAAAGCGATTCCTCTGTCATATCGTACATATAGATTCTTTGTCCCACAAAGCTCCATTCAAATTCTTCCTCAGGACAAATTGTAAACCCTAGAACAAAGGTCCCGTCTGTCGTAGTAATATTAAAATTTAGATAGCTATCCTCGCCTTTAACGAAACCATTGAAGACTGTGTCCTTCGTACTATCTCCAATTGATATAGGTAGTAGATCCTTAAACCGCTGTATAAGCTTCCCACCCTTGGTTCCGGGAGGGAGAGAGATGTATAGACGGTGGGATATATCAGATGCTTGTGAAAGGCTCCTGTCACTGCCAAGATAAAGGGCAAGCGGATTGCTATCAACAACAATCTGGTCTTCAAACCTGTTTATAAAGTAAGAAGATACTGTGGACATGGTTCCTTGTGCCGGAGCAGCTGTTGGGGAAGCAGTTAGCGTAACTCCATTCTTAGAATTACCTTGTGTGGGAGACTAACCTTGAACGGGTGTGGTAAACAGCAATTCCACCACTACGGCCGACTCAGTTGGGGCTCCGAGAAATGTCGCGGTGGTCAATAGGTCAACTGCGAGGTCTACTTGGGCTAGGGGGGAAGTTGGACAAGGACAAGAGGGTAGGTTTTTCACAGCCGTCGAAATAATAATATGGATTTCGACAAATGTTTCAGTAGCTCTGGAAGTGAGGATTGAGGTAGTCTGCCCCAATACGGCGCCATTGTGAATAAAGCCGGGGATAACGAAGGCAATGCAAAGTAGGATTCGAATAAAGTGGAATATGTCAACGAATTCAGACATCTTGGTTAATTAATCGATTGGAATATTGAATTCTGGGCTTGGATATCAATTCGGGAAGATACATCTTGCAAAAGAAACGCTCGAAATGAAAAGAATTTCTTCTAATCCATAATATAACGTTAATGACAGTTGGCTAAGAGGTAGAAAATCGATTTAATCACAAGTATATCTTTCTTTTACCTCAAACAAAACACCTTATAGTTACCTAGTGTATGCAGCTACGGTTTCTATCCCGACTTAATATTCTCGCTACAACAAAAGTCCAATCATTCAACGGTATAATGACGGATCGTCTCCTGCCTATTATTAGCACATCACGCAGATGCAAGCACATTATCACCATGCCCCATGCTGAACACTATATACTATAGTACTCTGAGAAAAACCACGCGAGCACGTATGCCTAGTATATATACTTTGGTTTGATGCATAAATTTCGACGTGCGGCTCCGATCACATACCAAGTACTCGATATCCCTCCGTGCGCGGATAGTACCAGCATGCATTAAATTAAAATTGCTCATACAAACGTTATATATTGACACTTTCTGAACGCGTTGGTGTTGGTGTTGGAATTCCGAGTTAGGACAGACAGACAATAGCAGCCGTCTACGTATTAACCGTACCGTCTAAAACCTGGCCTGGCCTGCCAGTGCAAGCTCCCGCACCTGGCTAGCTTATAATTGTAATAACTGACACGAACCAATATCATGAAGACATCCGCGTCCTTCTTTGCTTTCCGAGCTAGCATCGGACCTGGCCCATAAGTACATACTCACTTACTCACTTACTTACTTAAATATCCTCTCCGAGCTTACCGCGACAGTCAGTAAAGCATCAGATATCAGCAACATTGCATTGCATTGTAATTGACAATGGCCTCCGTAGACTGTTACGAGTAAGTCCCTCAGTGCGGTTCCACCCGAAACGATATCATACTACATGTAGTATCACCAAGACCAAAAGTAAAACCCTGTGGCTGATACACAGCATAACCAATGGCGTATAACCCGAACAAAGACCAAACCTCCTCTATGAGAAAGCCCATACCACGCCTGATGAACCCTCAGCTTCGACCGTGCTGAGTCGCTTGGAGGTCTGGTTCTCTAATTCGTCGTCGGCAACACCTCAACACATCTATCTCGACCTTCACCGTGATGACAATTCGGATGCATCTTCGCATTCCAACTTCGTGCTAGACAATTTCTTGTCTTCTGAGCATGAGTGCGTGAAAAGGGTTACGGTTTTACTGTCAGACCATCTCGTAAATCTGTTCAAGCAGGATCCAACTTCAAATCTACCATCTCATCGTCGGTTCGGGTTTGCTTTAACTGGTGATACCTTGTCCGATCCTCTTCCTCCCCCATCAATTTCGCATACTGCTATCATATCCGACCCTCAAGTCCCCAAAATCCATTACTCTTCCTTGAAGTTTCTGGAGGCGAGGGAAATCCGTCCAAATATCCGGATTGCGAAATCACCAGCTAGACCGGGATCGGAAGCACCACAAACAAAATGCATTTATAAAGCTGTAGACTTCGCAAGAGAGGCATCTAGTCTTAGCTTCGAAGTCACTAATTATAAGAGATTGGTGGCTAAAGGACCCGAGCTCGAGAAATGGCTTGTAAAGATAGTTGGGTTGGTTTACATCCATGACATCGAAGATGAAGAAACAATCGATACCTTAAAGCTCGCTGCTACCGATAGTGCGGTAGAAGATGAACTGGAGGAGGTCAATACCCAATTCATTGGAGCTTTGTTCACGTACCACCCCCAGAGAGATCTATCGACTCACTGTTACACCACTATTATTCCGGAGGAAATCAAAATTTGTTGGTTCCGCCAGATCGTTCACGCTATTGCCGCGTTAGAGTCCGCAGGCTTCGAACACTGGGACCTCAAATGCGAAAATATAGTCTTGGATACGGCTGATGGGCTCCCAGAGGAGCAATATACAAATCACATCTTGGCATCTGACGATATTACAACCGCGAGGGTAACAATCGAAAGAAATCGCTTAGAAAGGAGGAGTAGCACCACGACCAAACCATCGCCAATAAACCCCGGAAAACTGAAGATTATTGACCTCGAGAATTCGAAGAGCTCGGCAGCATTTAGGCCACAGTCTATGGCGGGGCAAGGGCATCATGGGCATCATGATCCGAGCAAGAGAAGGGAATCCGTAGACCAACACCCAGAGTTAGGAATCAGTATGGTCTATGCAATGGGGAAAACTATACTAGAAATTTGGGCCGGTAAAATGCCAGATGTTGGGGATCCCACGGAAAAGGAACTAAATTTATTGCCGGAAACAGCTAAGAAGGTGGTTCAATTATGCTGCTCGAACGAGACTAGAATATCGGCTGCCGAAGTAAAACGTTTTACTGATGATTTGTTCGCCCACCTCCACGACGATGATGAGATACATGAATAGCATCTTGGCGGTAGGTACTATTTTTACCCAATGTTACATGAATATCGAAGTCTTTTATTCAGCTTTCATAGTCTATAGCTAGTGATAGTTAAAATTGATTTTACAAGGAGCGAATAAAATTAAAACCGATATAAAGTCGAACTTACGACAAGTTAAGTAGATCTCAACTTTACGATATACATATACATCATTTAATTAGGATATAGCTCTCCGAACTACTAAACATTAAAAGGAGCGTTTCGTTCACAAGATTAAACACATGTAAAAAAAACTCATTACAGCTCCAAAATCTTTTTATTCCAAATACTCGAATATTATAAATTATAACAAACTATCAGGATCAAAATCCGTTGCATCTGGGTTGACATTCGTCCCTCCCGTATAATTCATATCCCCGCTCTCCTCAGGACTTGAGTTTATAACCTGCTGCTGCTGTTGAAAAGTTATCTCCTCTCCCTCTTCGCTCTGCTCCTTGCTTTCCTCGTAATTCTGTGCCACGTTAAAATCATCCATGCCACCAAGATTGAGCAACGCTATCTGTTCATTGTAACTGCTAGGGTGTCGGTAGACCTCGCCAGTATCATCATCTCGAAGCTCATCATCACCTCGAAGTCCATAAATAGCCACCGGACTGTCAGGTCCGAGTCCAAGCTCGTCTCTCAATACCCTTAGCCGAACTTCGATTCTTCGGAAGTATCGGAAAACTTTAACGTAGTATTCATAAAAGTCATTTTCATTCAGACTGTACTCCCACGAATATCGGTGATGCTGTCTCTCCAAAGTATCGACGGCACCTTCGTACAACTCTTGCGCCTGGTTCATTGCGGCCCCAATCATTTCGTATTTTGCGGTGAGTTCTTGGGACGGGACGAAACTTGACTCGTATTCAGATTTGACATCTTGGATCGCATCAAGCTCGCTTTGGTATAACCCTGCTTCTATCTTGTGCTGTTCCTCGAGTTCTTGAAGGTCCTCTAGGTAAAGTCTTTGCGCATCAACCAAGGCTTGTGTAGTTGCTTCCACGTTCTGAGTCCATGCTCTTCCGTTATCCATCAACTGGAGGGCTTCTCTGAGCCTGTCTCTTGTGTTTTGACTCGTATCTTGATTATACCGCCGTACTGCTGTTTCCTCAATAATTGCATTTTCCTGTAGGACATTCTGCCATCTAGCAAGTAAATCGCGCATAACCCCAATGGGGTCAAAATATTCTTGACGGGGTTCGAAATTTGCTAGATTCAATGGTTCTCCCTCAGGAATCTGTTCCTCTTGTAGTTCTGACCCTTCCTCCAAATCTTCGAAGTAAGGATGGTTGAATCGCATTCTTCTCCCTCTAGTCTCAATTTGCTGGTTGTTCTCGGTATCGCCGTAAAGGGGGAGATTAATCCTAGGCATGATATCTTGAGCCTCCTGAACCGGCTCCTCGATATTCATACCCGTGTTCTGTGCTTGATTGGGGTTGAAAAAATTATTATTGGCATTATCAGGAGCCAGGTTCATATTTATTGTGTT
Source organism: Orbilia oligospora ATCC 24927 (assembly GCF_000225545.1). Lineage (NCBI taxonomy): Eukaryota > Fungi > Ascomycota > Orbiliomycetes > Orbiliales > Orbiliaceae > Orbilia > Orbilia oligospora. The sequence continues at coordinate 1,142,578 of NW_011645637.1, read as the reverse complement.
AAAATCCAATACTTTCGACACCGGTGACGCTTTGTAGACTCCCACATTGGGTGGCATCACCCCTAATCCTAAAGACCGCATCGCATCATCCGCGTAGAGTAATAACCGTTGTTGATTACCTAAATCTTGCCCCAGACCCGACATCAACGATAGTAGGGCATCGAAAACGGTAGCTCGAGGATTAGGCGCCGTTCCTTGCTGTGGTGGCGAGATGTTTAGACTGATAACACCTTCCACGGCATCTCCTCCCCATATCATACGTCCTTCCTCTTCGAAGTATGGTGTAGCAGCATAGACGTATGTTGTAGGCATTTCTTGAATTTGTTCCGGTAGGAATTTTTGTAAATCTGCGTCGTTCGCTCTGACTTCTCGATAACTTTTGTATTTACTATCAGCGAGAGATATTGTAGTTTCGATATCGAGTTCCCACGGCAAGTTCCGAAAGTTCACTACCTGGGCCTTTACAGAGTTTGGGTCGAATTTAACATAAAGTATTTTTTCGGATTGTTCGAGGTGACAATTTTCGTCGGAGTAGAATATGAAACCTTCGGCATTACCGTTTGGCCAGTTATTAGGAGGGGTTTGTTGGTTTAAGACACCAAATGCTTGAAGCTATTATACTCCAGATTTTAGATTTCCAGATATTTTGTCAGTATGCTAATCTCTCTTCATTATAATGAATGAAGATTTAAACTTGTAGGATTGGTTCAGAGTATTTAGTACTTACCCATCCTAGCTGTTGAGTGCCTCCAACTTTACATCCCATATCATCCGCTGCACCAACTGGCTGCCATCCCCACACTGGGAGGCCTTGTGGTATCGTAGGGTCACTTTTTACGGCGGCAAAATAGTATGCATCTATGAAAGGAACCCAGCCTAACAATAAGGCTACGGCACGCAACTTTGTGCCTAGTATTTTCGTCCGTGGCATCTTGCGCGTGGGTTGTGTAATATCCGAGCTTCGAGGCTAAGCTAAGGACCGGTGAACTCATTGTCGACACATGCTCATAGCGTGGGAAGTTTGCAGTCATTAGAATGGCCATGGTATATGGGGGGCGCGGTATTTGCACCGTTTGAGCTAGTTGCTTCGTCGAATGGTATGCCCCCGCAAAGTGCGGGATTTGAGTGGTATATGATTTCGCGGGAGGATGAAAGTTTTGGGTTTAATGGAACTGCTACGTAGCTACGTCCTTTCAAGTACTGTCTTAAACCCGATTAATCGTATTGTCTGGCCGATTGGATTGGTTGATATGATATTCGTTATGATTGAAAGGTATATATACAGTATGATAAAATGACCATGAGTGTTTAAGATGCTCGCTCCATGTCATCAACGTTCGAAAATAGGTTCAAATGGGAAAAGAGCAGATAATGGCAAGGATTCTTCAAAGTGCAAAACAAATATTCAAAACTCAAAACTTAAAATATGAACAAACGAGGATAAGTTTTCTCATCTTCAAACTGTTACAAGATCCAAATTCTTTACTGAGCACTCGAGAACTTTGCCACCTGCGATACTCGACCCTAATCTCTTCAAAGTCTCGATACCACTTTCCAACTCCTTCACCACAAACATCTTAGTCTGTTGTCCTTCAATTCTACATGCCACAGGCAAGAAGAAAACATCAGGGTGTGCCGAAGAGACCACTACAACCTTAGTCGGCTGGAACTCGTACAACCCAACAATGACAGAGGTATTCGGCAGCTTGTCAAGATTGTGCAGGCGAAGTCTGCTAACACCATAGGTCTCCAACTCTCGAGAATAGATGTGAATAACACGATCGTGAGTGTCTCCAACAACGACGGAGGATCGGGTGTAGAACTCTGCAGGGGAGCCGCAGTTACCATTGCAGAGGAATAATGTTCCATCTGCGTTAGTGTTGAGGAAGAGTCCGTCAGCGGCATCCTTGATGGTCACCTTAGGGAAGTTTAGTGCCGACGTCGGTGCCGTTGAAGCAGAAGTCAAAGTCGAAGTAGTAGTGGATGAGAATGTGGTGGCAGTACTATTTCCTCTCGAATACACCGATGTCGTGTTTTGGATTGAAGGAACGCTAGTAAATGTCGCAGTTGAGGTAACTGGTGATGCGGTAGTCCCTTCAGCGGGTCCAGAGCTTGTTGTTCCATTGCTGACTAAACGAGTGGTAGAGAACGTAGAGGTTGTTGTAATAACTGAAGAGGAGACGAGAGTAGAGGAAGCCTGAGAAACCACTGTCACCAAAGTTCCAGTCCCATAACTCGCCGTTGACCTAGTAGTTTGTAAGCTAACTTTGTTAGAGCTACTAGAGGTGGATGTCTCTTTGCTCTTGGTTGTAGTCGTGTTGGAATGATTTGGGAAGACGGTGAGATCAGAACTATCTATGCCACTGCCTTGGCTCGTTGTAGGGCTTGCTTCGGTGAATGTAACTGTGGTACCGTCCAATTCCGATAGGGTCGAGGTTGAGGCAGTAACAACGGGAACTATGGAAGTAACAATGGAGCTAGTGGTATATGTTGTAGTTCCACTTGGATTGTCTTCGGTAGTTGTAAAAGTCGTCATGGTGGTTAACGTTGTAAAGGATTGTTCCTGACGCTTCTCTAAGATTGGTGTAGGGTATGGATTTGGAGTTTCAATACTTGTAGTAGAAGTCTCTGTGGATGTCGCAGATGTTGCCGACTCTGCGGTCGACTCTGTAGCTGTAGTCGAGGTTGAGGTCGAGGTCGAGCTTGAACTTGGATTTCCTCCGAGACACTGTCTGTAAAGAGGGACCGTGGCCTTACCCAAGTTCTTTTTCATGACATCGGTCACAGCGAAGTCAATCGAGTTTGTGAAGTCCAAAAACAATGCGATCTTATTGGGACAAGTAAACCCATCGTCTGTATCAATAGCTCCATCAATTCCAGCCCACTTCTCCTTATCATTGACTCGGACTTGACCAGCATATCTTGCGGACAAACTAACACCGGGAGTTTCTGAGACTACAACCTGCTCCAGAACCCAACCTTTCAAAAGATTGACACCAAATCCAAGCATGATAGGCATTTCGATGCCAACTGTAGCGACGATTTCGCCGTCTAGTTGAATCATGGGGTGGAGGGTAGGCTCCCATCCCTTTGTTTCCGTGGTCCAGTCGATCATATCAACCTTCATGTATGGATTCCAATTCATTGAGAAACCAGCAGTCATCATACCAGCAGTAGCGATGCTAGCACTTGCCTCCGCCATGACGACGATCTGCGGACCGATATCGAAAAGGCCAGGTACTGTGATTGGGCCAAGTGGAATATCGAAGAGCTCAGTTGAGGTGCTAACCTCTAATTTGGCCTGTGCCCAGAACCCAAATTGAAGATTGCTGCTCATTGTTCCGTTCATGGTGAAGGTTGCCGCCTTCAAACCATCCTTAAGGCTGAAAGTAAGATGACCGTTGAGTTTGATATCACCTTTGACGCCACAATTGACACAGAAAATTCTGGAATCGGTTTCGGTATCTGCACCGAGCAGGTGTCCTGGTAAACCCCAGGGAGTATTCCATTTTGAGCCAATCTTTTCAGATTTCGGAAACTTAGTCTTTTTGGACAGGAATGTGTCCCACGAGGCCGTAGTATCAATATAGTCAAAGTCCGCTACGGTTCCGATAATTGTTTTACCAGCGTCTATGATTTCTTTTCCAATTTTTTGCATAGCGCTACTAATTCCGTCCCAAGCTGTCTCGGCAATGTCTTTTACAGTATCCACAACCTTTTCGGCAACGTCAACGATAGCCTATCATTTGATATTAGTACTTAATCAAAAGTGGACAAAAGTGCGAGGCATACCTTTCCAATATCCTCAAAGAATCCACCGATACTCCATCTTCTCTCGATATGGCTCGGAACATCATCTGATCGAATTCGTGAAAATCTAGAGGCCTCACGGCGCCTTCGCATAGCCCTCTTGGCGTTAAACCTCGAAACGAAAGACGGAAGGTCCTTGGTAACTCCGAGTTTGTTGTCTAATTCAACATCGAAGTCATTGGTTTTGTCGCCTAGGCACTCATTTGGAACTCCAACGCCATAGTAAGGAGCAGTAGTGTTCGTCTCGCTCCGCGAGGCGATGCCAGAATTGAAGCTCCCGAATTTAATTTCACCTTCAGTTATAGCCTCAGTTATGGAAAGATCCTCAACAGTGGCTGTGATGGTCAAAACTCCGTTCGAGACGACTTGATGGACTTTGCTGAAGGACCTTTCACCAGAGGAGTATGCCCCACATCCCAGGAAATACCCAATCAGAAGAAAGTCATCGTTCTTAGGCCAGGTAGTCATGGCTACATGATATGCCTCTTTGTCGTTAAAGACTATTTTCATAATCGTTCCAGAACCTGAAGGGTTTGGTGAACAAGTCACAGATTCGATCTTCGACGATTCAAGGTTCACAGCAGCCATGGTGAAGTTTAACTTCACATTCGCGATTGGCATTGTGGCATCATTGGCGTCTAGCGATGGTTAGCAACTTTCTTTCACAGATAAACAAGCAACTAGGAAGATTTTACATACTAGAGTTGCTGTCACCTGCGTAATACAGATCATGTTCAACCTTCGGCCGTAGGTTTTGCGGGTTGGCTAAGTTCGCATCCGATACTACGGCTGGTCTAAGAGTGGCAGTCGCCACAGGGACCGTTGATTGCGACGATTCATATGTCACAGTTGATTCCCATGTGGTTTGTATTGTTGGATGCGGGACAGAAGTTACAATTTCTTGGACAATTGGCTGCCCGAGTATCTGTGCGGGGGCATTATACGGTATTTGAGTAACGGAACTCGCTAAAACAGTAGGAGCCGTCGGGGTAGAGGTATTTTGGGATTCAGCTGTCGGTATAAAAGCCGATAACAGCGTAGTTGTATGTGGATGGCAGGTGCTTGCTGTCACTGTTACGGTGACCCATTCAAAGACGATATTGTCCCAGTCGATCGGATCCGCTGCGAGAGAGGGGGTGGCAGCCAATCCAAAAAGGATTGCCAGCGCAGCGCCAACCCTCATTGTTGAAAATTCTGCGCAATACTCTATAAAAGAAAAAGAGTGAAAGTCTCGATGTTATAGAAGACCTTGCTGTGTAGATATTGTTGTCGTTGACTCTGGAAAACTTTTTTTTTCGCTCGATGGATGGGTCAAAGCTGCGATATATATACGGCCAAATTCTAACCCTTCCTCTTGGCTTTGAGGCGAATTAGACTAATATAAAATGGTCTTTGAACCTGCCGAAGACTCTCACGATGTCGGATTTGATGCGAGAAAGAATATAGGTATGAGTAATGCTATGGTACCCTGGGGCGAGGGGCCCCGGTCCAAAATATAAGCCATCGTGACCACATGCTAAGTAAAAAGTAACAGTCCCACATTACTCGCCAATTCATTTTTTTTTGACTCTGAATGAGTTTGGAAGTTTCTGGGAGAAGTTTTGTCTTAATTCCTGGTCGACACTCTGTGTTGGGTGGTGGTGAGGTTGTTTCGTTTCTCATTTAGGTTTGGGGGGTTATTCGAGACAGGGCTCACGATACGACAACCAATTCGCAAGCAATTACTGAGTGAGTTTAAGACCCCGCTGCCCAATAATTGGTTCGCTTCCTAGGGACTCTTTAGAGTTATCCTTCATATGGATATTGGAGCTCAAGAAGTTCAAGAGAAAGTTACCGATCCTGCAAGAAAAGGGTACTTGAGAAGATAGAACTGAAGGGATTATATTTCTAGAACATCCTTAGTCGTATAATGTCCAGAGATCCCGCCTATAGGCTCCCAAGATACCCTGTCGCAGCGATTCGGAAGCCACATGTTTCTATGATGGGCACACTGTAAGGCGTGAGGCTCAGGGTGTGTGGCGACTGAAAGTCTATCCTAATGTGACATTCACGCCAAAAGTTTATTCAGTGTGTGCCTTATTCGACATGTAACTCAACCACCAAAGCTTATTCTACGGGCAGTTCCGATCAAGTTGAAAGGATAAACGGCAGGTTGAAACCAAAAGCCCTGGGACATGAAAAACACCACTAGTGACGTCAATACAATGTCCTGCGCATACGATTCCAAAGTGCGATTAGTCACAGTAATACTCCAGGAAGATATCCTGACATTCATTTGGACGGAATATCCCGCCAGTGTAACCGAAACCCTCTTGGGTGCAAGTATAGCTTGCTAAGTTCCCCGCAGTTCAAGGTATGCGGACGTATCTTCACGCTTTGCCTTGGATAAGACCCAGCACTTCGGACCTTTTATTGCAAAAGAGATTCGGAGGCTATCACCGTAGCAGACCAACCCATGGAGGGAAACTTCGCGAGGAACCCGTTCTTGTCGGAGGTTGTCCTGCCATTCCAATAACTATTCAGGTAGTTTCCTCATCTGCCCAGATCTTGACTGTGCCATCCAAACTGGAAGACACCAATAAGTTCTCGCTAGGGTGAGCGCTAATGCCCAAGACGACATCCTCGTGACTTCGAAGGACCTGGAGGACTTCCTTCGTTTGTACATCCCAAATGTATATTGCCGAATCCTCAGACCCGGAGAATCTAATGATACGCCAGGTGGATTAGGATCCTATAAATCATAAAGTTTTGTGGGCCCAGGAGTACCTACATGAGCTTTCCATCTCTTGAAAACGCTGAAAATATGGAATACTTCGCGTTGACATGGCCCAGATAGGTTTTCAATACTTTGCCGCCATCCCGGAGATAATCCCAGAGTCTTATGCTGGAATCTAGGGTGCTGGCAAGAATATACTTTCCATTTGGGCTGAACCTAACGCAGCTCACCGGCGGGAGTTCCTCTTCAACTAATGTCTTCAAGCATTGGCCGGTATTCGTATCCCATATCCGTATCAGTTTATCGTGGGAGCAGGACACAATCATAGTGCCATCGCGTATGAAATCGACCCCCGAGACTGGATCCTGATGCGCCGGGAGGGTCTTCTGGCAGTTTCCTGATCGGATGTCCCATATTCGAACGGCTTCATCATATGACCCACTGACAATCATGTTACCCTGCGGATTGAAATTGAGGCAGTATACGTAATTATGGTGGCCTTTCAAGATTCTAATCATTCGCCCCTGTAACCCCATCAGTTCTACTATCCATTAGAGACACTGGTTTAACTTACCGACTTGAGCTCCCACAGCCTTATTGTTTTATCATCAGACCCCGTCGCAAGAGTTTTTGAGTCCGGAGACCATGCAACGTCGGATACGCCAGCCGTGTGAGCTTCGAAAATTTGCTCGAGCTCCCCCGTTCGTGAATCCCACACTCGCAGACTTTTGTCCGCAGCTATTCAATTTCGTCAGCAAATGTCCAAAGAACGCAAGTCAATGCAACGTACAAACGCTAGCTATCCATTTCCCATCAGGACTAAATTTGACACTGGATACACCTCCATTGTGCCCTGTAAGTGTGTATTTTAACCTGTAGTTCGGCCTGGAGCCCTGTTTGCGCAGGGCATTCACATCTGGCAAGGTCGGAGGTGAAGGGACGCTCGATGCTACCCTAGAAGCGACCGCGTCTTCGAAGATTTCGCGATCAAGGAATGGTGGAGACGGCGACACTGTTCTTTGGCGTTTGAACGGCGGCGACAACCTGCCGTTAGTGTCAGTTGAATCCATGGTGTAAAGGTCGTCGGTAAGATGTTGAGGTTCACGATGGATTCGGCTTGGCACGCGACCCTTGAATGTTGAACAACGCAAAAACTACAACAATTCCCACCGCTTATAGAGCTCCCATTTGCGCGCGCAGACCTAGTAAGTACTTATTTATACAGGCACCATTAGACAGACTTCTATTCTTTCCTTTTCCCTCCCTTTCTTCCCGTTTGAAAATGGGACTAGATCTAGAAGCACTGAGCGCACCGAGCACCAAGCCGTAGGTCACTGATCTAGAGCCAATCATATAGAATCTAGTACTAGTAGCCTTCAAATATCTATAAATCCTACAAGACTCCTCAGTATGCGCCAGGTCTACAATACGGTACCAACAAAGCTCCTACTCTATCATATGATCGTAGTACCTCCTCTAAACGGAACTTACAAATACTGTGAGTCGAAAGTCAATTCCGAATAACTTACTTGGTCACCAAGAACTGTCCACATGCCTTCAATAGCAAGATCCAAATGATACAAAAGTAATAATATTAACTCAAGTCATATACATAAAGCATAATCTAAGTCACCGATTGAATCCTTAAGATGCTATACATACCAAGAAGACAGAGCAGTCGTTGCATTTTCAGCCCGGTCAGTGCACAGCTATAATTATGAGCTACACAGGGCCCCCTTGGTCAGTTATCAGCATGATCATAGGATAGTGTGCCAATCTAATCGAAGATGAATAGCTGGCGCAAACGTTAAAAATAGTAATTGAAAAAGTGTAGTTTAACGTTTGTTATACACTCATATGACATAGTAACGGCAAGATATATTTCCTAGCGCCAGGATCCACAGGGACTGTATATACCATTGCTTGTAAATACGCCGCGTGGAGTAGACTTATTAAGGTGTTTATTAATCGATCATTCTTAAGACTCGAGGAGATAGGAGTCCCTCGCCGGGCTTTAGGATACTAAGGTAGTCAATTTCAGGCTCGGCGACGGGATCCCGGGAGCAGTTAAACAAACGCCAATCAGACCTATAGAACAAGAGGGGAAATACGTTTAATCGAAATCATTTTCAATTGAATTAAACTCCAATTTAAACTGAAAATAAGTCGCCAGGAAAGTTAGCTCAGCTTAGAACGTAGTTTTTTTTAAAAAAAGAAAGGTTCATACATGAATCCACGCAGTACGTACTAGTGATAGCTAGGATACGATCGTACACGATAGGCCGGCGAAAGCTCGAATTAGATTGTAGTGGTCGCAAATCATCGAAGGCCTACATCAGGTTGAATTGGGATTATTCCGGCCATTTAAAAACACTCGTGCAAGATATTCCTGGTCCAGTACGCGTACGTAGAAGGTACCAGTCTAGGCCCCCACTGCCATTGAATTCGAATGTTAGCAGATACTTACTATTTAATCTTTGCGTTGTTTAAGCACAGTCCAGCCTTGAAAAGTCGAGACTAGTCTCGAAGCCAGACGCCGGGTCAGCCACCAAAAAAGAGGTGTGTGTCGAGACAAGGCACTGATATTGCCGACCGAATATTGATTTAACCATCATTCTTCAGATTTAGCATTCGTTTCTTATTCGATATGACAAATTTCCCAACCTTTTTTTTTGGTCGTCATCGATCTGTCCCCGCATGCGCGCGTGCGCAATCCACAGGTCCATCTTCAGTCAGTGAAATGTTGTTTCGGGGTATCTCCTAGATCTACTCAGGTGCAGTGGATAGACCAATCTCTAGATTTAAATTTCGGCTAGTGCTAGTACACTGTATGGGCGGGGACTATCGATTAACTAGTGCCTAGTTGCACAAGACCTGTAGACCTTAAACCCAAATTAATCTGGGGCTAGTATTAATCCTTCCCGGGTAGACTGACGTGACGCTATGATTCAATACGAGCCCATTTTATAGCTTCTCCTTTAGTCCTTGCCGTGCATGGATTGGAACCAGGCATGTGTTATCTATGTACCTACTTTAAATATCCACATACCCGGTTCAGCCTTCACCCCCGCCGGCCAAGGCATCCTCGAATCCGGTAGGTCTGTATCTAAGATATCTAGGATTTTGTGCCCTGACTTTACTTGACTAAGTCAAGGCTGTTTCCCCTGATAACGCCAGACCCCGGGTTGAAATTTACCCGAATCCTCGGGATTTTCAGAAATATCACCATCAGAACCTTCTGTTATGGATTCAGTGCCTAGTCAGTTTAGGTAATGAGCTTCTAATCTCGGCTTCCTGCATTCACGGTCACGGATCTTTGTGGATCTAGACAAAAGTTATATTTTCCCCTGCCTCAAGAGTGAGGGTCTGCTATTACCCCTCCGCAGCAGGCATTTAGTTTACGAGATAACTGTTAAGTTTGGCTTGTCAAGGGTCCAACTTTTACGATGCTGAGCAGTCACGATAGAGTCTTTAGTAGTTAAAGGTTTTCCTTGTACTCAAATAAAAGATTGGCTAAATATTTACACAGAATTGCAGCAGATACTCTGCACTCAGACATATGTGTACTGTAAGAAACAGATCATCCTATATACAATAAGCTTTTTAGCTATAAACATTATCTATCTACCAGCTATAGAAAGAAACGACATGGGTATCAGGGGTATTGTCCTCCTCTTAAACAACATCATCATATCAACCTTCCTTATCATTATCTCATCCACCTCCCTTAGTTCTTCAAACTTCCAACAGCACAGCCCTTTCCACTTCCAAAAGCTGCATCATCAACGGAGTTCCACAAAGCTCCGATATCTGCCAAAGTCTCCTTAGTGTAGAACATTCTGCAAGTAGCAGGTTCCTCGATGAACTGGAGGGGAGCATCATGTCCCTTCCTAACATTGTCCAAAGAGTTAACATTACCGCTGATTGGCAATGGCAATTTCTGTGGGAGATCTCGCCTGCGTCTGGCAAGTTCAACTTCATCTTTAGTAGGCCTCAAGACGCTAACGGCGTCGGCGGCATCAAGGAGGTTCCTGAAAGAAAGAATTTCGCTACCACGGACACCACCGACGAGTGGCATGCCACGGCCGGGAGTTGGAATACCACCAACGGAGACGGACTTGACGCCCTTCAGTGTTTGCATGAACTCAGAGAAAGTGGAGCAAGTAGAAGAGCACTGTCCATCGGTGAGTAAGATGATGTTCTCAGGCTCGAATGGTGGGGTGAGGTTATCCTTAGTGTAGTCGTGAACTCCGAGACCGAAGATTGGCTCAAAGATATTGAATCGCCAAAGCGAAGAGTATCTGTCCTTGTTGATCTTGCTGTGGCCGATCAATTCATTGACGTCCTTGAATTTCTCGTAGTCGTCATTGAGGATGACGGAGTGAGCCCAGTTGGACCAGGTAGCAGCGAATGCCAAGGAGGATAGGGTGCTATTGTGGTTTACGAGCTTTTCGAACATCTCGAAGGTGATGTAGTCGAATGCACGAGCTTCAACGAGACCACCGGGGTTGGCGCGGTTACGCTGTCCACTGTATGGAACAGTCTGTGGGAACAGTTGCAAGAACAAGTCGTAGCCCAACATGATGTATCCACCGCCATTGTTGGTGATATCGATAATGAGCTTCTTGGCATTTCTCTTTCTGCACATTTTCAGGAAGTTGGAGATAGCCTTGATGGTTTGGGGAACATCAGACCAACATTCTGGGGCGAAGGAGGTGAGTTGAAGAACAGCAGTTTCGCTCTTAAGGAAGTACCCAGCGAAGATTCCTCCCTTTCCATCGGTGACGTCTGGCTTCAATTCGGATTGTGGGCCACTTTGTGGACCAGCATACTTCCAAACGCTAGAACGTTTACCAATGCGGGCTTGGTATCTTTGGCTGGAGATGTCACCATCCTTTCCGCATCGAGGATTTGGCTTGGAAGCCAACATCTGTCCTTTCTTAACGAAGGCCTCATAGAAAGTGCCTGCACTAGTGACGGTATCGAAGTTTCCAGCAACGGTAGCGTAGTATTCATAATCTCTAGTAGTACCGTTGGCGAATCTGACAGAAAACCCGTCGCTTCCAGGGTAACGTCTTCGATTCCTGAAGAAACCATCGTTGAGAACCTGTCCCTGGAGACCACGAGATGGGAAAAGACCGTTGAATCGAGCATCAGGGCTCTGGAGACCCGTTCCAAAAGCAATCTTGTTGAGGTACTCGGTCACATTTTGTCCGTCAATGGTGATGATTGGAGAACCAACTGGCTCCATCTTTCCATTCTTGACAACGGCTTGGTAGATTTCTGGCAAAGCAAGCCCGTCCTTGGAGACAGATACGATATCAAATGGGGAGTTGAATTGAATAGCCAAAAGACCACCCATAGTACCAGTGAGATGACCATCGTTGGCGGATGCGAAGATGGTTCGAAGTTTAAGTTCGAAGTCATACTCTTTGGTGATTTCCTTTGCTCGAACCTTGTGGGAAAGTTCGTTGATTTGTGTAACCAAGTCGAGTGGGTTGGGGGCTTGGAAGCTATCCTCCTTTGGTGGGTTCTTCAGGTAACCAAGAGTACTCTGGAACTGAACATAGCGTTGGATTCCAGTAAGTTGCTCTAGGGCAACCTTGCGGTCGATTGGAACAGAGAAGAGACATTCCGTAGCCAGCGCAACTGGAGCAGTCATCATCGGGGTGTCTATGCATCCTTAATTAGTACCGAGGGATCGACGAAAGGATCAATGAAGGGGAACTCTGAATAAACTTACAGGTGGCACTTGGGTTTGCGGCCGCATAGGCCTCCTTGTACGCCTTTTGCATAGAAGCAATCTCGGCACAGGCGGCTTCACCCGTGGTACGGGTGGGCACCGGGGAACCACTGACGCCAGCGGCAGCCAACGCCAGCAAAGCAACAGACTTGAACGACGCCATTGTGAACAACAATAATCCTGGAGTTCCTAAGAATTCTAGAAATGAGGCTAGTTAAAACAAGCCTTCAAGAATAATCGATAGAATTGCGGCTGTCTATTAGAAAATAAATATCTGGGCGAACGAGCGCCTACTTATAACAATTGTGGATCGCCATAACCCAAGCCTTAGGCTCTGAGAATACGATTAAATCAAGTCATTCTCCTTTCTATCAAGATATAGCACCTTCCTACGATCGAAGGCGTTATCAGATAGTGACCGCTGGAACGGGCGGGTCCCTCTATCCGGAAAGCCATAATCTGCGATTTCGGAGGGGTATTGGGATTCCTCAGAATATCAACATAAGCTTTTGAAGTTATGAGAAAGGAAGGCGATACAAATCCTTGTTGCATGTCTCTGAACGGGCCGGACTGATCTATGCAGTCGACTAATGTCAATCTAAGGGTTTGGCGCGCAGGCAGATGTATTGTAGCGACAGGCCCAAAGAAACCTTCCCGACCCGGTTTGGTATGTCTGATATTTCGCGTCGCATTAATAAATATCCGAGAGATTGCCGCAGGGGTGAATAATGCCAATGATGCCATGGCCGCGAAACAAGTTTCAATGATTGCAATGACATATCGATAGCTATCGAAAGCTTGTCAATGGTACAAAGCTAAGATGTATCTTAATTTCCCCCGCAATATAGTATATCGATAGATCTAGCCCAGGGTTCTAACGCCGGTACCGGTACTTTAATTTAGTTTATCGGAGCCTCAAAACCGACCGTAGGAACGCTCAAGGAGGGTTGATATATTTCACAACAAAAGAGACCGTATCACCATGGTGATTTTCGGAGTATGGCTGCAAAGGGAACCTCGGAAAACCGCCACCAGGCCTCTAAAGAGTGATTTTCAGGGTGTTGAGCTGGATGAAGTTTAGAGCGGTAAGGGGAAGGAACCTTTGGCCCAAGATGGCAGGCGAAAAGTCGTGATACCCTTGAGATCCATGTGATAAGGACTGGTGATTTAAAGCTAAGCCGACATGAGATGCTGCAACTGCACAGGCGGAAGCGGGATGGTATCCAACGTGTAGTTATAATATATCAATTGCAATATCAATTCGCATTTGCATAAGTCCGGCAGTCGATACATGAGGCCGAAGCAGCCTTGTGGAACCAACCATGCATGCGGTGTAACTGCAGGACCGCAGGGAAAACCCAACACAATGTGCAATTTTAACGCTATAGTTCTAGTTCCTCGGCCCAACTACATGTTGGTATGGTAGAAAACCTATCAAATCCAGCTTGCATGATGTGGGAACGAATCCCTGAAGATCTAAACTCGCAAAACTTTTTCGTTTAACAATTTATTTCCAAAAATGATGACACCCTCACACCACGGCGCAACGAACATGCATCATTGTTGTGCGTTGTCAGATGTTGCATTTTTTTTAGCCCGTCGGTTCTGACGGAACGATGCAGGATGCCTTCCAGTTTATCCGATTTCACCCAGATTTGAGCCTACGATTCTCGCCAGGATATCCATTCAGTTATCCGTCGTAGACAGCCGAGATCCGATGCTGATGTGAATGGTGGATTATTTAAATTCTCCTTGTGGTTACATTTTGTTTTACGATTGACGTTCAATTCAGCCGGGCAATCGATCAAGAATTGATACCCGCAGACCTTGCATAACTATGTATTTTTCCCCAGATTTATAAATGCCATGGTACTTAGCCTGAATTCCTTGGTTTAACTTCAACGGACCTCAAGGATTAGCTATATTAGCTCGAGAAAATACAGCCCATTCATCAACTATGATAACAATAGACTTCGGTGAGAAGGAAGGATCATCCCTATCCTCCAGGCTAAAGTGATGCCACGGCAAAACAAGCACCATGCGTACCGGTATACCTCGTAGAATAATTCGAATTCCTGACGAAAAGTTGCGCAATTCATGGCCGGAGCTCAAAGATCAAGCTGTACTATAAATACTCAGATCAATACGCGCGCATATGCCATGATTTGTGTCGAATAGGTTTCGATTCTACTTCAGATCTCAAGCAAGTCCGCAGGGCCATCCGATCGATTCATAGATCCAGACTCGAGGGCAACGATTAACAACCATTTACCATGTTGTTTCTTAATACCCTTGTAGCTCTTGCAGCTACAGTCCTGAGCGCTAGCGCCGCTTCACTCGAGAAACGAGTTCACAATGGCCATTGGGTTAATACCTGGGCTTCTATGCCGCAATTGACAGAACCTGGAAACCTTCCTCCAGCCCCATACGTAAGTTATCATACAATAAAACGCCTTTTAATGGAGTTTTAAAATTGATAAATAGCCTAACGGCCACTAGAACGGAACAGCAGGGGTCTTTGTCAACGCCACAATCCGCCAAACTCTTTTCATGTCCCTCGGCGCCGAACAAATCCGTATTCGCATTTCCAATGCCTTCGGCGTAAACGACCTCCCGATTACTGCGGTCACGGTTGCGCTCCCAGTCAATAATACTGCAGGAATTTCCGAAATTCAAACCAAAACTTTGAAACAGGTCACCTTCAGTGGTAGTTCCTCTATCATTGTTCCGAATGGCGGTCTCGTTGTATCAGACCCCATTGATTTCAAGTTCGACGTTCTCCAAAACATTGCTGTGACTATCTATCTCGAGAAGGGTCAAGCTGGGTTTGCGGTCACTTCACACCCAGGATCCAGAACCACTTCTTGGATCACATCTGGGAACCAGGTCAATGCGCCAAGCTTCAATGCTCCAGATGCTGCTAATACAGCCCATTGGTACTTCCTCAGTGCAGTTGAGGGATGGGTTAATGGAGGAAAGGGTGCTTTCGTCATTGTCGGAGATAGCATTACGGATGGCAGAGGTAGCACAACTAACGGTAACAACAGGTCAGTCATGCCTTCTTTCGAAACACGTTAACACCAACTTTTAGTCCGGAGGAAATTACATACTAATACAGTAATTATGTAGATGGCCCGATCTTCTGTTGAGAAACATGCAGAAGAAGCACTTTACCCGCCAAATTTCTGTTATCAATCAAGCAGCTGGTGGTAACCGAATCCTCAACGACGGACTTGGACCAAACGCTCAAGGGAGAATCGAACGTGACGTTCTAGCCCAGCCCGGTACAAAATACGTCATGATTTTCGAAGGTGTCAACGATATCGGAACCGCACCGGCCACAAAGGAGGCTCAAGAAGTTGTATACCAACGCCTTGTTCTCGCCTTCCAACAGATTGCAACCAGAGTTCATGCCTTTAAACTGCCAATCTTCGCGGCAACAATTACACCATTCGGCTCCCCTAACCCAAGCCTGCAGCCTTATTCGGCACCGGAAAGGGAGAATACTAGACTAAGGATCAATGATTGGATTAGGAAGTCGAAGGGGAAGGTTTTTGATGCCGTTATCGACTTTGATGCCTTCCTTAGGGACCCTAAGAACGCGACTCAATTGAACCCACCGTATGATAGTGGGGATCAATTACATCCTAGTTTGGCAGGGTACCAATATATCGCGGACAAGTTTCCATTGGATTTGTTTGACAAGTTCGAGAAGGGCGTTAATGGTTTTAATTAAATCCGGTATACAGGTGATGCGTGATAGAGCGTTCTAACTTGATTTCACCGCCATGATTATATTAATTTATCAGCTGTGTAAACTAAATAAAATGCACATACATGTACCATAATTAATGTATATGATCTCGATTGAAGAAATTCGCTGAACAAGGCATCGAATATACTAGGAATGGTGCATGAACACGAGTCCACTTGGGGTATCTAGACCGTGCGTGGCGCTGACATGACAATGGACGTGACATCTATATCAGGCACCCACTATCACCGCCACGTTGTCTCAGATGCATACACCGGGACGTGGAACCGGCGTTTGAAGATACATCGGTACTTATTGCATGACGATAGAAAGATAGAGCTTAGAGAAAGATCGTTAATGTTAACATTGAAATCAACCGATCGCCGCGCAATGCAATTGCAACTGTCTTGGACGTCTTCCAGAATCGAAGAACAATGTCTCAGCCAGGCGAGAGTTTTTGTGCAACATTGCTTTTTCCAACAAGACATCTGAACCTCCCCCACAACACAAACCCCGTCCATTGGCTCTTTCTGGCCGGCTTTGGTGGAAGCGAGACATGCATGATGCAACTTGCTGGCCCTCTTCCAGCCTTGGATTCCTCGTCTGGGTTTTAATCTGTGTGTTCTCGTCGGGGCAGCTGCCCGTAGAATCGAATCTCTTCTCTCATTCAAATTTCCAATCGTGGAACTTCAGCTCTGTCGTATTCTTTCGTAACTGCTCTTTCTCCGCCGGGCTTTTTTTATCTCTATTTTTACGTTCTTATGCCCCCAAAAACTTGCATGAGCACATGCTGCCGAGTACTTCGTTAGTCTAGAAGTTGATTCAGAAAGAGCAGCGGGATATAAAGCTTAAGAAAAGGTAGGTGCCTCCAGGTTCCCGATTGATCGAGATTTTCATCTTATCGATTACATTCCGCCCTATCCACTCATTGACCCTTTTTTGCGGGCTTTATCGTGTAAAAACAAACGGAAACATCATGGCTGACAGCGTATTCTCTGAAAAGATGTCTGTCAACACCGCCGTCACAGCGGATTCTATCCGTGTCCTCTCGCTAAATTGCTGGGGCCTCCGATACCTCTCCAAGCACCGTGCCCGTCGCATGGCCTACATTGGCGACGTGATTGCAAAGTCCGATTGGGAGATAGTTGGTCTCCAGGAATGTTGGTCTTACGACGACTACAAGGTTATCCGCGAAAAGACCAAGGAACTCCTTCCTTATGGAAAATTCTACTTTGGAGGCTCGATCGGTGCGGGATTGGTCATTATGTCGAAATGGCCAATTGAACAAAGTTCGATGTTTAGATACCCGTTGAACGGGCGGCCGACGGCGTTCTTTAGAGGTGACTTCTTTGTTGGGAAGGGGGTTGCTTCTGCGATGATCAAGCACGAGAGCGGACATTATATCGAAGTCTTTTGCACACACGTGAGGGATTACCATATTCGGAGGTTCTAAGTGGATACCTTTTTTGCTGATGCTAGCTTGTGAATAGCTTCACGCCCCATACGAGGCAGAACCAAACGACTCGTACCTCTGCCATAGAACAGCCCAAGCATGGGAAATATCCAAGTTGCTCAGAGGATCTGTTCAGAAGGGCCATATCACACTGGCGGTAGGATATGTCTACAAACGCCACCTTCTTTTTGCTTCAAGCTAATATTAAAATCTAGCTTGGCGACTTCAACATGATTCCCGATTCCTTCGCTCACAAACTCCTTCGCTCTTACGGCCACATGGCTGATTCCTGGCTTTCCGTATTCCCGGACACACCCGCGATATCCCCACCCACATCGACCCCGGAGCATAACACCCAAGTGATGGGCTTGACTTGCGATTCGGCCTTGAACACCTGGCGTCCAGATCCACCCCCTAACCCGAAGAACCTCGACCCATGGGCGAAACGTCTAGACTACATCTTCCACTCTCCTCTCACAACATCCGCTACAGCGGCCAAAGTGTGTTTTATGGAAAAACTGCCCGATCTAAAATGCTCGCCATCCGACCACTTTGGAATTGACGTCACAATCAAACTAACACCACCAGAGAAGATTTCGTTCCCAGCGTTCCCTAAGGATCTATACGACGATATCCTCGAACTGGTCGATACTTATGAAAAGCGGGAGGAAAAACAACGATTTTGGAGAATGGCGCATTTCTTTATTCAGATATTCGCCACTATCGGTATTATCATCGGTAGTTGGTGGATGCCTAGGGCTGCGGCACTTGCTCTCTGGGTTGCAACATGGCTTTGGGGAATCGGAAGTACATTAGACGGAATCATGGGATTCTGCTTCTTCAATACGGAAATCAGAGCATTGAAGGAGTTCAGAGAAGAAATCAAGATGCAGAAGGCCAAGGTTGAAAGAGACGAAGCTTCTGGGCAAAGTGAACTTGCGGATTTGAGACAGTGAAGATGACAGACTCATACACTCTAAATAGTTTCGAGCATTGCAGTCATGGAGCATTGGATTCAAGATCCCCTACGGTAGAATACACCAAACACACATTATTTAATAGATGCGCCTACATCTCCAATAGCCCAAGCATCCAACCAGTTCGAGTATCCATATCAATTGTATCATAGTGTATTCAATCAATCGTAGTTTTTGTGTGAATTTCATACAGATTCCAACCCCGTAAACCAGACTCTCCACTTACTGCTCGGCCAGATCCCGTGCAAACCCAATCGCCATTTTAAATTTATGGTGGGGCTTGCGCCGAAACTTCCACAAATTCAAAAATAGAAGGTATGTCTCAGAAGGATTCCAAAACAAGATAGAAACAAATGTCTGAAAAGAAGTGTTGCAAAAAAGTGCAAAAAGTGCAAAAAGAATGAATCGATACCGACGCGACTCGAACGCGCAATCTCCGCCACCGGAAAGCGATGCCTTGCCATTAGGCCACGGTACCGGATGATTCAGCTGAAGCCAGGGGTCTTTTGGGTACATACACTTTATTGCGGTGAAAAACCTGCAGCCAAATTACAACCGGGCTCACAGGTGAATATATATGAATCCAAGCTTCAGTTAAGTTTCGAACGTTTCAATTCAATACTCATTCGAATTCGAATCAAAACCACTGAAAATAGCCTTCAAAATTAAAGGTTTTATTGTATATTTTTCAATGTTTAATTTTAAATTAATATAACAGATAACCGTTCAAAATCGAGCTATTCGGGCCAGAGGTATCAAAGATTCCACCAGCACTCAACCTCGCAGCGGGACGCAGTGCAGCTCCAACCCCCAAATTGAGCCTGCAACATAACCCTCACTTCATCTCCTTCCCTTAACTCCTTTACAAAAATACTGTTGTTTACTCTCCCATTTTTCAGCCATCCTGTAGCCATCAGTTGTCCATTTTCATCTTTATACCCATCCTGGCTCTCCCAGAGTTCTACGTTTGGTCCGGGGCCATCTACCGTAGCATCCCAAACAATTTCATGATCCGTCCAAATAGGTTTTGCACACACATTCCTTTGAATTACCCAGCTCCCGACTTTATAATAACCTTGCTTTGCTTTTCGAACCCCCTGTAGGAACGGTTGTCCGGCCTCCAGCGTCTTTTCTTCTTCTTCTTGTTGTTCGCCGTCATAAGGCTGCTCTGGGGAAGGATCTGGTTCGGAATATTCGTCATCACTCTCATCTTGATCCTCTTCTTCTCCAATTTTAGTATATCCATGATGCATGCACCAGTGGTGATATTCTCCTTCATCATCAATATCCCCGCCGTTTGCCTCGATAATCTTTGCTTCGCTCGCAACAGCGGCTTCCATATCTTTTTTATAGTTTTCCGTCTTCCTCCGCCAAATGTCCGCACTCAACCAACTAAATGCACCTCTATAAGTGCCCTGACATCCAGCTTCGCCGCCATATCCTTGATCGTGACTTGAAGTTCTAAAGACAATCTTCCGGACCACCCGTTTTCTCGGTTCGCGTTGTTGTTCTCCAGCGTTTTGTTGGATATCTCCTTCCCCGCTATTTATTGAATCGAGAGATGGGATTTGGACGATTAAATACGTTTTCGTTCCCTTGCTTAGATAGAAGTAGCAATTGGAGGTTCCTGATCGTGATCCGATGATTGAATAAGGGTAATATTCTGCTAGCTCGATGATGTCCAAGGCCAGCTCTACCGGGAGCTTTGTGGATAGCAAGCCGATGACGGTGTCGACTGTCTCTCGGGTTCTAACGTGAACCATCATCTTTATATCTATAGGTTTAGGTCTTTTCTCCCGAACCTTTTTCAATTCCGGGGCCGTGCAAGTTTTGTGGTTCAGAGGCAATACATACGTATGTATTGGGCTAGGGATAGCGATAGATAGACTCGAGATGTGAGCTAGTTAGCTGGTACCGGCATTAGCGTGGTAGTTTGAATGAACGCACTTTTGTTAGTTGTGCTCGCTACTAGGTACCTAGTACTTACTACCTAACTTACCTAGCAGCGTTCGACAAACGACGTATATGTTATCAATTACACAACATTCTGAAATACTCAAACCCTCGGAGCATAAGGTAGTGATCTATGTGGCGACGCGACGCCACGAGGGTAAATTCAGGCGGAACAAAACCCAACGAGCCCCCTAACTCTTTAGGCATACTCACTGTGAACGATCGAATTTAATTACATATTCAAGTCTGTATTTTTTATTTTTATTTAATTTTTTATTTACTCAGTCCATATAGATCATACATATGGTATTGACAACTGGCGAGTTTTAACGTTTTCCATGGATCCAGCCTCTCAAACCATATACAACCTACCCTTCGTTACACCGGCGTAGCTGAAGCGCTTACATTAATTCGCAAGCCCTTGTGAGATTTTGACTTCTGGAGCCTTGATAAATTGATCTAGGATACCATTGAGGAGTCTGGCGACGAGGCAAGGATGTATACCATTGATATCATGATTTGCTTAAATATGATTATCAGCTATATACTCAAACTAATAAGGCCCAGCCCCGACGCCTACCTTCGACTAATAAAACCAAATACATTATCGGCGTTCACTCCCTGTAGGCCTCGGATCTCACATCTGCAGTCACGAGAACAATAGACTGGTCCCTGAACGTAATTTCAAGGATAAAGGCTATTATTTGCAATATTTGAGCCGCCTATTGTTACAGATTCTGCAGTCTTGACTTTGAGCAAACATGCCCTGGTTACTGTGCCGCTGGTATGCAGGATTAATACTGATATATCCTCATTTTCGATACGGCCAAGATCTTAAGAAAACACTCCCATTCGAATTTGCTTTCTATAATTTGAATTGCTCGGGCTAATACCAAAGAGAAGGGTTATGAGATCTGAGCGAACTATTTATATATTTCAGACTTCCTCCCCACTAGCATTAGTAGATTCATAAAGTTTTTCAAGCGATCCTACCAAAATTGACCCGAGTACATGCAACATATTTGGGCATCAACATTTTGCGCGAGGTTTTCTATGCTATGGTGCTCGGACCAGATCGATACACCGTAAACAAGGCTGGATGGCGGATTCGTCTTCGAAAGTTAGCCACGCTGCTTTGGTTCCAAGCAACAATCACGGGCGCAATCGCAATAGTTACCGAAAGGCAAACTCCGATACAGGAAGGAGTCGTTATTCTTGATAATCTCAAATTTCAGGTTGGTAAATTTTCATATCATTGGCTAGGTGGTTAAGAGTTATAAAAGTAAATATCTATACTTTAAGTATGGACTTGACATCGGGATACTAACGTGGTTCATATCTTCAACTCCAGAAGCTGTATGGCAGCGATTCCTATGGCCTCTTTGTTAATATATCAATCGGTAGGCCTAGCTTTCTCACTCACTAGCTTCCGATTGTAATCGATACTTGAAGGATTCGATCGAAACCCACGGATGTAACCGCTATAATATATTTTCAATTTTCCCTAGCCAGATATTTATTACATACCATGTAGTATTGACAAGGGGAAAGGAAATTTAAGTAGCTGACCAACATCCAAATTAAATTATCTAGGAGTTCCATTACAGGAGGTCACAGTTCAGCTTAAAGGAGGGGGTTTGACGTGGGTACCTTCGTCCTGGGCCATCAGTGATCATAGTTGCACCGGATCGCTAGATTGCGATATTATCCAGTCTTATGGAGCCTGTAAAGCATAACCATGGTCCCGATATACTATTTACCAAGGTGAATAACATAACTAATAAAAACAATTAAAAACTTTTATTAGACAATCCATCTCTATCAACGACGAGCGAGCCGATCGATATCATCGGGGCGATCAATACTCGAGTCGATGTGAACGGCGAAATGGCCTATGATACGCTTTCCGTTGGGGGTATTCGGATAGGAAGTTTTCCTTTCATGGCCGCAGTGGTCTTTTCCGATGTCCCGCCACTGGGACTCGGTGCATCTCCTGGAAGTTTTGGGGTCACGGAAGGATCCCCGGATGGCACGGATGACTTGAGACTTGAAATTAAGTCACTGGGGACTTTACAGGCTGTTTACGATGCACAGCGAATTGAGGTAATGGGATTTGCTATGTATTATGATGCATACGGTAGGTCATCCGCGTATTCCACTTGGATACATGATAATATATATCAGAACGAGTCATATATGTTGAAATCTAACAAGGGCTAATTGATTCTAGAAACTAATTCGAGTCAGATAACACTTGGGGGCGTAGATACGGAAAAGTACGAGGCCCCCATAGTTACATATACTCAGAAAACCCAACGAGAGGTAGGAAGGTTCAATACTCGGAAAGTTAGCCTCTCTAAATCTCCGGGCGACAATCAGCCCGTTGTGCTCGAAAATCTCAGGACAACGATTTTAATTGGAGACTCGAATATTCGATTTCCTGACAGACTCCGAAACTCGGTATTGTTAGCTCTGAACGCGACTTCCTCTGGTTTAGAATGGTATGTCAACTGCGAAACCGCTGAAAAGTTAAACTTTTCTCTTGATTTCGAGTTTGATGATCGTGTCAATATCACACTTACAGCAAAGGACTTAATTGGGAGAATCGAGGAAAGAGTCGGGGCGCAAGAAGATCTAGGATGTAAAGTTTTTCTAGACACCTTGGAAGATGACGGGGAGTTTATTCCTGAGAATGCTGCAGCCATGTATCTGGGAATCCCATTTATGAGGGTCGCGTATGTGTGGGTAGACTATCAAAACAATCAGACGAGCGTCGCAAAGGCGAAGCAGAGAGTTGCGAATAGTAATATTGTGAAAATTGAGAAAGGTGGAATTAAAGCCACACTAGAAAAAGACAATGTCGGGCGCGGGCCCATAGGTAATGTAACCGAGGAAGAGCCTCCTTCAGAAAGTAGCGACGAACACGAACCTGAGGATGAAAATAATAAGGTGCCTATAGCGGCTATTGCTGGGGGGCTAGTGGGTGGGATAGCTGTTTTAGGGGTGATTGGGTACATATTATTCGTATTGTGGAAAAAGAAACATCAGCAGCTACCTGAGATACCGCCAGTGCCAATGGAGGAGCTAGGTGGGCATGAGAAGTTTGAACTGGACCCAGGTCATAAGAGGTCCGAACTGCCAGATGCCGGTCGAGAAGGTTATCATAGGGAGCTACCTGCGGATTATGAGCAACCTAGAGAACTATCCGGCCAGCCGACGCTTGCGGAATTGATCTGATGTGGATTTGGCGATTAAGGACTCGAGTACTCCTCGATATTGAAGATTATACATCCACTGGGAACGAGACCACTATAGCCCCCGTTTTCATGTGCGTACTTAAGATATAGCAGATGCCATTTATTGCCCATTTACACATCATCTTTGGATAAAGGATAAGGGTTTTCCAACGACCTCCGATCAATTGATACTGTACTATAATGTATACATGTATGCATTTCAATCGCACAAGTTCTTGTCTAGTATCAATCCAAAATAAAAGCATACTAGTTGAAACGGTATCACAAAACCGGTTAAGATCCAATTCGTAAATCTTTGGCAGATCTGACCCCATAGTTCGCTATTGAAACCACCATGCATGTTCACCTCTTTCACGTGCGTATACTAGAAATTAGAGGTCGACAACTTAGCTTAGTTGTGCGGGTAGAATTCCCCGCTTCTGATCTATATTTAACTTGGGCCACTTTTTGACATAGAGATCTCGATCCATGCTGCAAGGTCTTCGGTAAACGGAAATAGATTTCAGCTGTACGGTGCGTCTTGCATGCATCGATCTTTGGTCTACGAACCTACAGCGTGGCTGCAGCATGAGGCCTTTATATTATTGGTTGACCAGCCCTCCAAGTTAGTGAGATAGTATGCATTAGACGATTCCTTTTGCTAACTTGAACTAAATAGATCCAAGCCAACAGCTAACACAGAAACGGTAAATGCTCTACAACAGCAGCTCTATCTATGCTTCCACTTAATCTCCGCGGGATGCATCGGTCTTGAGAACATGCTGGAGTAATCAGTAGGCGGAACTTCCTTCGTCATATCGACTTGTTCCCACTTCAACAAACGCACTACAGTTGCCAAAATCGCTCCGAGTTGTGTATACGCATACTTCTCAGCCACGCATCGATGTCTCCCGCCTCCAAAGGGTAAGTATGGTGATTTTATCGATTTTAATGAAACGGCACCGAATCCATAGTCGATTGTTGCTTCGTCGTCTTTACCACTATCACCACCCCCCATAGCTGCAAACCCGGCCTTTGGGTCGTCCCATCTGTGAGGATCCCATTTTTGGGGGTTGGGAAAGTTTTCGGGTGTTCGGCCTAGGAAGCTTGGAGCTGATAAGAGGGTATGGGATGGCGGGATTACCCAATCGGTACCTGGTACTGGCATTGGTGTTTTCACTTTCCGCATTACGGAGTGGATCGGTGAATGCAGACGGAGGGTTTCCTTGATCATATGGTTGTGAAGTGTGAGGGCTTCTAGATGGTCGTAGGTAAGTGGGGGTAAAGATGGTCCAAGCACCCTAAGTTGCTCTTGATATAGCTCTTCGATAAGGGAAGGATCATGAGCTAGGTATAAAATAATCCAAGATCCAGTCGACGATGTATTATGCTGCCCACCCATCAGAAGAGCGATCATAAGATTGGCGATCTCCTTATCAGGTATTACGTTCCCATCACGATATGTCGATTTCATCAACATGTCTAACATATCTTCTTCCTCGGGAGGATTCTCTCGCTTGCGACGTTTCTGAATGACATCCATATAAAGGTTTGCCATTGCCTTTTGAGCATGATCTCTTCGAATGTTTCTTGGTATGGGGATCCAAGGGAGGACAAAGTTTATCGGAGCAAATCCATCATCCAGATGTCTGTATAGGACAGAAATCTCAGAATCAAGCATGTCTCGGATCTCTTTGCCTTGAAGTGAACCAGCCGCAGTGTAGGTAGTGATTTCAGCCATGACCGATGAGATGTCACAAATCCCACCGTCCGATTTAAAGATTGGAGATGTTTTGATGAAATCTTCAACTTCTTTCACAAATAGCGGTACGTAGCTTTTCAGAGCTGCTCCACTAAGACCGGGTCCAAGAAGTCGCTTCTGATCCATCAATTTGGCATTCGGACAATCGTAGATTACACCCTTGCCAAATACTGGTGTAGTGAGCGGACCATAGACCTCTTCAGCATTTAAATCTTTTATCTTCCCATTGAGGATAAATTCGTTCCCTTTGCTGCCGAGAAAGACGGTTGTGGGACTCCCCAGGAGGTAGAACGTGAAACAGTCGCCATACTATACCAAGATCAGTAAATATGTCTCGTTTTATTTTATTCGAGACAAGTTTTCGCCATTGAAACTCACCTTTTCCCGGCATTCGAAGAAGAACTTGTAGGGATCGATCCCGTAGTAGACAGTACTTCCAATGAAGGGAAGCCAATGGAATACTACAGGCGGTTTATGACGGTCAGGAAGGTATAGCTGCTTGAATATATTCCAACCGACAAAAGCGACGATTCCCGATACGATCGAGCCTACTACAGAAGCAGCTGTAGCCGTCATAGCTCTGGTGTCGCGAGGCCTAGGAGGTCTCGTGCCGTGTGCTTAGGAGGTTAGAAATACGAGCTTTCTGATTAGCTCATCCATACACGAATATCTACCAGTTCGTGTTGTGTGAACTGAAAACTACTCATATGTAAGTACTTACTTACTTAAGTAAAGGGTGACAATCGCAGGATGGAAATGATAGTTACGTAAGTACCCAGACTTATGTCAGTGCTAGCTGTGTATGTATGTATGTC
The DNA here is from genome assembly GCF_000225545.1 of Orbilia oligospora ATCC 24927. Lineage (NCBI taxonomy): Eukaryota > Fungi > Ascomycota > Orbiliomycetes > Orbiliales > Orbiliaceae > Orbilia > Orbilia oligospora. The sequence goes on along the minus strand of NW_011645637.1, from coordinate 1,116,359 downwards.
GACGTGTCATGAACGAAGACTTGAACTCCCCAGCCGGAATGGAAACCAGTCAGCGCGAAAAAGATACCGTGGATATCAGGGCACCCGCGTCCAGTCCACCCGCGTCGAGACTAATGCTGACCAACAAGCCTCTAAACGGAATAACTGCAAATCTAGCTACGTCCCACAAGAACCCGCTGATTCCAAAAAAAAAATCGACTGGACGATGCAATGGCATATGGCCTTTCAAAAACATGGGAGTCTCACCTTTTACCGAACGTTAACAGAAATTCCGAAAGTCTTTTTAACATGCATAACAGCCATCGACTTCAAATTTGCAAATGGGTATCGTTGTTCTATAGATCTAAAGCTAGAACTTTGTAAATTTAGGCTTAAAAACTTGTGTAACAACGTCAATGCCCTCGTCTAAATGAGACATCTTTAACGGCACCCACAAGACGGTTAATTACAATGCAATGGGCTGGGTTAATTTCTATTTTATTTTTTATTTTTATTTTTATTTTATTTTATTTTATTTTATTTATCGATGGTGGGAAGTAGATACTCAGAGCAATACGAAAGATCTCGTGGCGAATTCTAAAGCTGTAGTAGTGTCAACTGATTAAAGATCGTCTCTCTACTGGTTCTACAGAAATCGCGGTAGCATGCTATTAATGCTCTAGGCCCCCTTGAGTATCTGCCTATTACTACATGCATGCGCTTGCATGATAATTAATTTAGAAGAGCGAGAATTATCGTGCAGAGCTATAATCTCGTCGACGTCGACGGAAAGAATCATATCAGTACAACTTAGGAAGTGGAGTCTCCAACCTTCGCGCCTTTCGCAATTACTCGTCCCGAATATAACATATATGTACACTGCGACTATGTAATAATATAATATACAATATCATATGTATACAAGGAAGGAAATCAGGATATTCCAAGACCGATATGCTTATACATATAGACCGAAACCTCTTTACAATAAACAGCTTAGTCAATCAATCAAGAAAAAAAAAGCCTTGTCCCCAAGAGAATTCTCGACTCGTCGGCAGCGAAAACCCACTTTACCCCTCAATTGATTGGTTCCCGCTACCCGTGCATCGCACTATTTAAGCGGCTACAACCAAGATGTATAAACCCCCATGAACCCTACTGCTAATATAATGATTAGTAACTCATGTAGCTTCTTTCGCTATTCGCGAGTTTAGTTTACTAAATGGCATTTTCAGCGACCGACTATCTATCTTGGCCATGCTTAAGCATTGTCTTTTATAGCTTTCCCGCATGCATGCATGTCTCCAATTGATTGTCGGCAGCGAACGCCGGGTTGGATTCTAACGCTAGGTTAAACTCTGGAGTCTGAGTGCAGTCGCAGTACTGATTAAAATTCAGTATTGACACCTTATCCGCTGATATGATATCACTTTTTTTTTTTTTTGAAAAAAAGGGCATTCTCTTTTTGATCACTTAGAGGAATGGGCATATTTATAAAACTCTTATCAAAAGAAAACCTGCACGATCGATTGCATCCGAGAATTCTGAACAAGCGAGGGGTATCCCTAATGTAGTACTATAGTGCTCTTACACCTGGTATGCAGCAGGTGCGGGACAGAGCTGCAGAGCTCTCAAGAACTCACCCTAGTAGGTACTTAACTAGGTAACAAGATGCACTGATCGATGCGAAGTGTCTCGGCTAGGTTATCAAATCGAGTGGGCCTATGCAATTAGAGGTGCAGGCGCCACGATACTAGTTCGATCCGTGTATGCTTCAACCTGAATCCTAGCTAGCTAGCTCCTTGCAGCCAGTCTATAATTCATCCGTTGGGAAAAAACAACAAATATCGCAAAGGTTAATTCCATACAGCATTGTAATACGACTGTATGGTCATCTGGTCGTCGCTCCAGAGCTTGCGAGGTATATATATATCTAACGTGAGTTTCCCTTTTCAGCATAGGTCCCAGATCTAGAGCCCGCACTTAGCAAAACAATATCTCCGGATCTCCTAACTCTATATATATAAACGAATCAATCCTCTCCGCTCCGCGTGCGAACTCTCAAAATCTAGCATCCGTATATACATATCCTAGTTCGTCAGAAGGTGATATCCACTTCATCGGTGGGGTGGTTACACAACCGACGGCATAATGGCATCTCAAGAGTTCATCAACTCTACCATGTCTAACATCCAACCCCTTCTCGACGAATTTCTCTCCCTGCCACCTTCAAACAAACTCCTTTATGGGTCAATTACTTTCTTATTCTCCTACATATTCTTTTATATACCAATTCGTTTCATCTATCGTCTCTGTTTCGATCCATTATCGAAAATCCCTGGCCCTAAATACGTTCTTCTTTCCGAAAATTGGAATAAATTTTCATGGCTTGTTTTACCATGGAAGAAAGGAAGGGAAGCGGTTACTTTGAAAAAGTGGCATGATAAATATGGTATATCGATATCATCAATTTGAAAATATATTATACTTTGTTTGTAAATTTAAGTAATTAAGGTATGCAGAAAACTGATCTTTATGGAAACTACTAGGACCTATCGTCCGCACCGGACCTCGACATGTCTCTTTCAATGATATTGAAGTCTACAACCAGTAAGTTAAAAGTTTCCCCAGTTATATCACTATTTATATTGCACGAATGCGAATTCATTACAAAAATATATATATGGTAGTTAACTTTGATATAATGTCACAATCAATACCAGAATCTACAAAGTAAACACCAAATTCTCCAAATCCTCAGACTTCTACAACCACCCATCAGCCAACGAATCCGTCGTCGAAACTGTAGACATCAAAGAAGCACACGCCCGCCGCGCCGCCTTCGCACCCTACTTTTCAAAAACAGCAGTCCACAAACTAGAAGACCTAATGCAATCCAAAGTCACTTTCTTCCTCACTCGCATCCAAGAGCTTGGGACAAACATAAACATTTCCAGAGGACTCCGATGTTTGACTGTCGATATCATTACCACTTACTCCTATGAGGAATCATTTAACGCTCTATCAGATCCAACGTTTAGTCCGGGATGGTTGTTGGGGTTTGAGAGCTTGCTTGACACTACAGCGATACAAAATTTTGCTCCAGGGACAGTCGCTACGATTGAATATGTGCTTGGAAATTTCATTCCTAGGTCATATGTCTCCAAAATCTCCCCAATTGTGGGCGATGTTCTTAAATTTACAGACACTTGCAGCAGCGCAGTATTGAAACAAAAGTTCAGGTATCTATCGGGAGAAAGGGATATGGTTACCATTTTTGCACAGTTGTTCGAAGACGATGAAAAGAGAGGGAGGAAGGCTTTGACTGATAAACAATTAATCCACGATGCTATATCTACCGTCGCAGCCGGGATGGATACGACGGGGCATGCATTAACATATGCCATCTATTATCTGGTTAAGCACCCGGAGGTCCAGAAGAGATTGTTGGAGGAGTTGAAGGGGGTCATAGGTTCTCCTAGGGCTGATGTGAAAGAGGAAGTATTGGGTAACTTACCGTTCCTCGTACGTGGTCTTTTCCTTAATACATTAACTTATGAATACTTTTCGAGACGAATGAGATAGCTGATACTGAGTTTAATACCTAAAGCAAGCGTGTATTAAAGAGTCTCTCCGTTTTAGCCACGGCGTCCCCGGCCCTCTTCCACGAGACACCCCAGCAGGTGGTGCCACATTTCTAGGCCATCACCTTCCCGCCGGCACCGTAGTTCTAAATTCGGCTTATACGTACCACACAAACCCTGTAGTCTTCCCGGATCCCTTCAAATGGGATCCATCTCGTTGGTTGGTTGAAGACACTAAAGAGATGCAAAGGTACTTTATGCCATTTAGCAGAGGTTCAAGGATTTGTATTGGTATGAATTTGGCGGAAGCAGAGCTGTCGCTTGCGCTTGGGAGGTTTGTGAGAAGGTTCGAGTTTGGGTTTATGGAAGGGTTTCAGGATAGTGATATGGAGTGGACATCGGTGCTTGTGCCGATGACTAAGGGAATGTTAATGATTTGGGCGAAAGAGCGGGAGGAGTGATTACATAATAGTTAATAACGGCGAAGACGTGGAGTACCACTGGCGGAGCGTGTAGTTTATGTTTATGAAATCATGGTTAATTAGGTAAAGTTGACGTTAAGACCGCTTAGATGCCTGTAGAAACGGGTTTAAAGGCTCTAGTATCACCGCGAATATAGTCGTCTGCCATATAACCTTAAAAGTTCATATTCTAAAAGTTTTTTTATGATAGTCCTTCAGGGAAAAGACTACCCAGGATCTCGGAGCGATATGACAAAAGAGACTGATTCTATAACTCCCAATCGATATTGATTCCACCCCAAACGCCCTATTGCAACCATATTCTACTCCGGAAATCCAAATTTAAATCCAAATTCAGTTTGGTTTCTTTAGATATCTTTAGATTCCTCGGCCTTTGAAGGCTCAAGCTTCGGAGAGTCGGGCTTTGAAGCGTCAGTAGCTGGAGGATCGGTCTTAGTTTCTTCGGGTTTTGAGGATTCATCAGTAGGGAGTGCGGGCTTCGGCGTTTCAATAATCGTTGGTTTGTAGGATAGGGTTGGAGAGCCAGGTTCAGCGTCGTGGGTGACGTCTCCTCCCTTCTCCTTCGTCAGTTGACCTTCAACCCAGCTTTTATGATCTTTCGAAACTTTCAAACTCTCCTCAACATCCTTCGTTAATCTTTCAACCTCCTCATCTAGTCTTTGATCTAATGTTAGAGACTTCCATCTCTCTTCCTCCTCCTTCTTCTCTGCCTTGCTCTCCTCTGGCTCCGTAGCTGCCCAAAGCTCCTCCAAATCATCCAACCACCCAATTTCCTTGCACAAGACCCTAACAGCCTCATCACACGCCTTCAAGAAGATCACATCGTCCCTTCTACTCCCAATCTCCCCAACCTTCTCATTATTTATCAACAATCTAGGTGGACCATGTGGTACCCTAGTCGGCAAACCAGCAAATGGATATACCATCAAACTGGTCCCCATGACAATAGCCAAATCGACATCATCCAGCTGTTCCATGCTGCTCGAAAACTCTGCGGGCAACGGTTCTCCAAAGAACACAATATCCGGCTTAACAAGTCCATTACATTCTGGTGTATCCTTACACGTGGGAACCTCAACGGGGTCGGCTAGGATATGCTGTTTGATCAAATCATCCGGGTATGGCGCTTTACATTCGATACAACGCTGACTAGCGAAGGATCCATGTGCTTCGACAAGTTTTTCGCCTGGAACACCAGCTGCCCGTTCGAGAGTGTCGATATTTTGGGTCCAGCACATTTTCAGGATGCCCTTCTTGTGGAGAAGATGGATGAAAGAGTGGGTTATTGTAGGTCGATATTTACCAGGATAAAGATCGTGAGCTAGAGTATAGAAGGGAAGGGGGTTGGTGCGGAAGTAGGTAATATCGAAAACCGCTGAAAGGTTATATCAGTCTAGGAGACCTTTGAGAGGGGGATACGAAAGGAGTATAAGTAATACCTTCAGGTTCTGGAAGATCCAAACGCTGCAGATTGGCATAAAGACCCGTATCTGGCGAACGAAAGTCGGGAATGCCAGCGGAAGTGCTGATACCTGTTGTTCTTGTTAGTACCGTGGGCATGATAATGGCGCTGATAACGACCGATGCCTGAAAATCCGGGGTAAACGAGACGTACCAGCACCAACCATAACGGCGACTTTTTGACATTCTCCGGAGGCGATGTATTCAGCGATAGACTTTAGATCGCGGCGCTTAAGGTGTAAAGGCTCGATGGACTCATCGATCGGTTCTGAGAGTTCTTGACCCATGGTGGCGATGATGCTGTTGAAACTGTCGAGCTAGGATCTAGCTGTTGTAGTAAAATATAAACTTGAGTGAAGCACGATGTGAAGTGGGTGAATGACCGTGCACAGCTGGCTGTATCCAAGTAACAGCTTTATATAGAAGACTTTACAAGCGTTCTAGGGGAGCTCAAGCGGCACAGAAGTTGGCGAGTGAAGTTGCGGAGATAGAGCAATCCGTCAGCCGGGTTGTTCCTAATTAGAAGGTGCCTCGTTGTTTGTGGTTGTCGTTGTGGTGTTTGTTGTAGACGATTGTGTAACAGAACACATTTTTCGTTGTCTGGATACACAAGGCCCCGCCCAATCGCCCATGCGATGCGGGTGCCTCAGGCATTGCTCAAAGAGCCGAAAACTTGTGGAAGCCAAAGACGCAAAATTCGTAATCCGCCACGAGAGAACATGCTGGTATACGATCTGGCGGATTCAATGTCGCCTCTTCGGGTGGCTGCAGCATCTTTTTCTGAAAGATAAAAATCCCCGAAATATAAGCTTGGACCAGACATCTGGATCATCTCCGTACCGAGCGTGCGGCTATCGTGGCTGTATTTAAGCGGCGAAACTCTTTAAGTTTTGAGCCTAGGTTTTTGGATATGATCTTGCATACCAATGGTTCGAACGGCGGGGATGAATACGATTCGAATATCAATCAGGCCACACCATCTATCGATTCTCAGTTACATATTCTAGCTTTTGGAAGCGCTAGAAAGGAAACCGTTACCTGTTATCGATAAACCCTCAAAAATTTTGCCTGTCATCGATCTATTCCTAATCCTACAAAGCTTGAATCGCTAAAGCTTCACGAAGCCATGGTGATACACTCTAGAATCTATGGAATAGGAACCCGTTATGAACCTTCTTTCCATAGTCGCGATTTTCAAACCCCGAATAAAACCCGATTTTGAGAAACTGGCATTTATTCCAAGCGCTAAAAACTTGGACAATCGGGTTATCTTTGGCGACGACTGCTCTTGCTCCTCTCGTCTAGACCTTCAGGGACAAGAGCTAGCATTGCCCTTGTTTGTGGAGCTGTCAAAATAGATTGTTACCAACGCGTCACGAACGAGCGATAATAGGTGGCGGTCCAATAAGGACCTTGAGCAGAAAAGGAAAAAAAAGTGGTACGATCCCGCCAGCTCTGTTGCAAGGGTTCGGAATTCTCGTCCAACGATAACAGTCCTACGATAATGGAGGGTATATGAGAAATCATTTATGAAAAAAACGGTCGTGCTTTTCGCAGATGCTGATCCAGATTTTAAGGAAAAGCTGTCGATGAGCAGGAGCAAGGAGGATCCTTTCACTCTCTTGCAGGAGAAACATCTGCAAAAACCGGTTTTCGAATGAAAAATACGAGAATCAATATTTTTCTGCGGCAACCCGCCATCGACAATGTGAAAATGATATGACATGACATGTCGACAGGAGAGCGAAGAGCACAATTCTTCAGAGGGTTGATCAGTGGACCGCCTGAAACTCGAGATCTCACTATATTATTCGTATCTCGAAATACTCAAAACATGACGGCATAACTAGCCAACCAGCGGCTCATCACTATATCGGATTTCGTACAGTTCCTCAAACGCATCAATTCTCCCTTTCTTCATTTCCCTCAGAGAAATCCCCCAGAAAAACCCTCATGATTTTACCAGGTCCAAGACGCGTCGGGCTTCCTTGTTTTTATCGCCCCTCATCGCGCTCCTCCTGGAAAGAGCTTCCCGATTACGAAATCCGACATGGAACGCGCATTAATTTTCCAAACGAGGAAGCAGATGACATCCCTCAAATCATTGGAGTTTCGTGAAGAAAAAGGCAAACTAGCCGCATAAAAACTGATAGAAAGGCATATTCAAAATTGGCTGTTAAATTTTAAATGTTCAAAGAATGCATAACAGCGTGGCTTGATAGTAAGATTGTTTGGTACCTGTAGATGGTTAGATTGGAAAAAAGAGAAACTTTGAGGCAGCCTCGGACAGAGTTCTGAATTCTCTCTCGCTGCATCTGCATCTGCAGTATGTAGTATATTGGAGGAAATGCGCCGAAGTCAAGTAGGCAGGTCGGTACCCCGCTCCCAGCCCGTCCCTGTTAATTGGCCAATGGATCGCATGCCACGTATCTTCCAGGGTCCATCGAGTAAAAAACACTCCGAAGCCATAATATGTATTCCAGGTTACCAATATCACAAAGGTTGACATTTATAGAAGCTCAGGCTTTTTTTTTTGCTAAAAGGTTGCGATTCTTGACTTTTACGGCTTCGTATTAGCTATTCGAGATGGGAGGGCACGGGATCTGTTGGTCTTCGGTCCGCAGCGCATACAGGTGTCTAGAGGTTGGGCCAATGGAGAGCTGAGTGACGACAAGAGATGCCCTTCAATTGGTTTGCAAGACGGGACGCTGAGACAAGGGGAGGGAAAGGATCAAACGTGACTTGTCAATACATAGTAGACCACGCAGCAAAAGGCCGGAATGTTGAGCTGGAAGGAAAGGTTTTCCGTCGCTGCCAATCGGCTTTGATGGTCGGATTGCAAGGGCTGCCAGCTGCCCCCGACGAAGTTCAGAAGTTAAGGGACAGCGACGCGATGGAACTTCAGGGTCCATTGTTATTGGCAAGAAATGTGTTGTGATGTGGTTAATGTTTGTCCTACCACGCGGCGTCGTCTTGGCGCGTCTGGAACGCGGGAACAACGCAATTCTGATGTTGCAAAAACCCCGCTGCACGACAACCTGTTCTCATGATTTTTCCTAAAACGCGCTATTAAGAATTGTTCTTTGGGGGCCTGGCACACCATAACCCCTCACTTCTAGGGTTCTATTGGCTCATGGGTGACAGCTTGACGCGTGGGTGGCTCCCACAATAGGAAGAGGGAAGAAGAATCGCGGGTTTATTTTGGAATGAGGCTTTCGGGATACCATGGCGGGGTATACGAAAAAAAATCTGCACACCACACGTTTGCGCGTGCTAGACGGGTATCGGCTGAAGAAAGATTGTCTGATTTTCGAACTCGAATTTCATCTGAATCGAGAAAAAAGATTTGGAGATGCGACGAAAGTGCAGGTGATAATTTGGAAGCTTAGAGTCATAGTGCCTGTATAAAATAGCTGCCATAGACATGAAGAGTATATCTTTCCTCCTCGATCTTTTTGTTCATACCATTTTGGAGGACCTTTTCAGATCTTTCTTTAGAGCTTGAGGGAGAAAAAGGACGGCACAGATATCAGGGATATGAGGAACAGGTCGGCAAAGATGGTCAAGTGAGCTCTTTTGACCCCTCCATTATCGGATTTCCTTTATTTTTATTTTTATTTTTTATTTATTTTACCTCAAAAACCGAATTGACCTCAATATGGGCGGCTACGAAAAGGAAAAAATAAGATTCAAGCAGATGTATACGTAAATGGCACCAGGTGGAAAGGGAAAAAAAGCGTCTCGAACGATATGGAAGGCGGAACGAAGTATCAACCAATTCCAGGTGCATGAGAGATGGAGAATGCAAGGCCCAAAACAAGACGTTTTATTCGATACCAATCAATATTATGCGACCGCTTATCGAATGGGAGGTGCAGTGCGATGTTCGACCAGACCAGTTTTTTCTAAGCCGAATGTTTTTGATGATACCATTGCCACTAGCTAGTAATACTAACTAGTCCGCCGGGTGGGATGACTTTTTCTTATTTCTATTTTTTATTTTTATTTATCACACTCTCTTTATTTTTTTACATTTTTTATTTTTTTTTATTTTACCATGAACGGGTCAGCTCAATCCATCCGGACAGGGCTCCTGATACGGAGCATTGGCGAATCGAATCTAATGCCTCGTTAACCGGTTCGATGGTCCGGACCATCGTTCATTCGTACCCATATGCTATTCGATTCAAATATACTGGCACACTAACATAAAATATTCAATCACAGGACTGCAGCGGGTCGGTACAGTCCCGTCGCAAAACAAACAGTTCTTGTTAGTGTTAGAAGTATGTATGTATGTGTGTATGTATGTATGTAATGTATGTAGGTAATGCAAGTGAAGAATCCGGTCGCCCTCGGCCACATCGATAACTAATAACATGCAGTGTGATGATTGGCGAGACGTCGTGATGCCTGTTGGGCACTGTGCTGGCGCTGCCCTGGTGGCCCACCCACCCCAATTTCCCTTTTCCCTTTTCCCTTTCCCTTCTGATGGTGGTAATGCAGCGGTGGTAGTAGTGGTAACTAGTATGGTGGCCGTGGTGTTTCTTTTTCCTGCCTCAGCTTAGCCTGGTCTGGTTCCCAGTCAGGTCAAGTCAATGTGCCTGCCTGGCCTTCCCTTTTACGCTTCCATTTCTCCTCCTCCTCACCATCCTCTCTTCCCTTTCCTCTTCACCTTTCTCTCCATCGCCGCTCCCGTTTTCGACTTCGCACTTTCCTCCCCCCTCCCCGTCTGCGACCGATTTATACCGGTCAAGCCTTCTCGACGGCATCTTCTCTCTCTCTCGACTCTCCTCTAACTAGAATTCCTTTCGCGAAGAAGTCCATTCCTTCCAAAGAGATATCATTAATCAATATCCCAATTCGCTTTACCCCTTCCAACAACAACACCACCACCACAAAGTCAATTTCCTTTCCATAAGCGAAAAAAAGAGCCGACAACTTGTCCTAGCCTTTCGCGACTTTTTACCTACAAAACAGAAGAGAATACTATATAACTTTGCGACGCATAACTGGGAATTCCTCCTTTTGTATCGCGTAGCATTACTGATCAACCTTTTTCTATCTTTGGTGGCGCTATCGTAGCATATATAACATCATATCTATAATTTTTCGCGCGCGACCGCTGCCTCTTTATCTTTCTTTAACTGCCCCCTCGACCTTCGTTCAGGTGTCATCTTCATTCCTTTTGATCGCAGTCGCTCCTTTTAGTCCTCTAACAGATTCCAATCACTTGGTTAATTTGCAAGAGACTCTAACACAAAGACAAAGACCTACTTGAGTCCCATTAGTCGATCGCGACAGGAACTCACGGCCCAAGCATCTACCCGAATCGCCCACGGATAATCTGCCTGCGGGGTTGATTGCTTTGTCTTTCTGCGACCATCTACATGGCACTGGTTTAAGCTTCTCTGGCTGATACGACTGTCCTTGATATCATTTGTTACGGCGCAACTTCTAATTAGCTTTGACGATTTCGATTACCCATCACCCTTCCATCTTCCCGAATCTCCTTTTCTCACGACGTTTTTTTTTTTCCTACGACGAAGTCTTTTGATACCCAGGGTTTCTTTTTTATTTTGCTATATTTCTTTCTATTTACCTGACGATTTGTGATAACGACTCTTCTTGGTGCTTTACCGGATTCCTGGATTGCGATTTGTCAAATCTACCGGCCTGCATCCTTCCGACTTGCGCTCGTACGACAAGCAGCTATAGCAATCCACCGGTCGCATCTGTCGCACTGATTAATCTTACCAACCATCTTATTTATACTCTAGTGAATCATCTACTGGAGTAGCGCCATCTATTTCATATATCTATCACATTCATATTCACGACCATCTACAACAATTTTTGGCAAAATGCATCGACCAAATTTCCTTATGTCTCTATCAAGTATGGATGCACAGGATCCAAAGGAACAGCAGTTTGGGCCACCAATTTTGGTGACTACTCCCTGCGATGAATCTGCACCATTTGAGACTCTCGCTGAAGGTCTTGCTCCTATGGCCACCTCCCCTCCAAGGACACCGATTCCTAAGTCTGGTGCTGAGTATGATGGTGACCAATGGAAACGCCACTCTCTTTGTAGCGAAGGAGATGAGGAGATGACAAGACCGAGCTCTGCTGCGTCTATGTATTCTTCTTCATCTGCTTGCTCCTTTGGCAGCATGACATCATTCAATTCGTTCCCAGCGTCCTCCCAAAGCCCACGACATGAGAAGAGGAATTCTTTCGACGCCGCTTCGACCTTTGGTCAGGATGATGATGCCGACACTACCATCGGTGTTGGTGATAGCCAAAAGACCCCCAGAGCTGCTAGGAGGCAACATAAGCAGGATAGCACTAAGGATGCGGACTGGAGTAAGACTTTCGACTTGCATCTCTGGGGTGCCTATGTTGCATATCAGAGCAATCCCACTATGACGCCATTCTATGTTCCACCTGGTGGCTGCCCACCGATCGGTGTTTGCATCAGAGTAGCTCGGGAAGCAAAGAGGACATGGAGAGTCCCAAAAACCATCCAAGAGACCGACTTGACCAGCCCAACAGAGCGATTGTCGCGAACAAATTCGGAAAGTCTTCTTCCAATCGACGCTACTTTGGGTGAAGGCTCCCTTCGAAGGCGACGCGGCTCTCGAGTTCAGATCCCTACTAGAAGAAAAGAAGTAGTACCACGAGCATGGCCATATTCCGAAGCTGCCACCCGACAAAGGCTCAGAATACTTTCACGCCGAATCACAGAAAACCCTCACCTTCAAACTCGACACGGTCGCCTGGCCTCTCCCATCCGTATCAAGGAATTTGCTCCTCCCTGCGCAAACATTGCTGAGGAAACCCAGTTCTCCACTCGAAGTTTGTCTTTCTCTCTTATGGCAAGCACTTCTGAGGCAATGCAATCTGATGGTCCATTGGCATCCCTTTCTCGTCCATTGGAATCAGAGGAGGCTACGAGGGCGCCCCAAGGTGATGTTCCACTAGCCCACGATGTCTTCAAGCCGACTTTGGAGCCTTCTTATGAAGCTGAAGACGAGATTGAGCTTCCTATTCCCGAAGTTATCCCTGGTCACAGGAGAACTCTCAGCTCTACTTCTGCTCATAGAAGAAGTGGAAGCAAAGCCAGTATCCTTCACCGCAAGACTGAAGGCAATGGCATCGGTCACAGAAGGACTACCAGTGCTGTGGCTGCTACCAAACCTGGCGAGCAAGCCGTGGAAAACTTCGCTACTCCCAGAAGAAGAACTAGAGTCAGGAGTTCTTCTGATGCTACCATCCGATCAACTATTCCACGCATGCTCTGTCTTGGCTCTCCATTTGGTGCCGTCGAGGAAGAAGGTGACGACGCTAGACTCGCTCGACGCTCCCACAAACGCCACCAATCCTTGGAAACACCCATTGGACGTCGGGGACCTCCGACTCTGATGCCAGCATTCGACTTCACTAAGCAAGAAGCGTACCAGAATGCCCTTAGACAACAAGAACAAGACAGATTAGCTCAACGCCCAGCCACCTCAGTTGAAGGCAAGAAGAAGGACCACTTCTTCGAAGACCTCTTCGGTGCCAATGCTAGCCGCACAAATCTTAGTGAGCGCAGCAGCACACCCTCAATTGCTGGCAGCGACGGTGCCTCAATCAGCGTTCCGTCCAAGAAGGCCCGTGCTCGTGGCATGAGCTTCACCGACAAGATACGGGGAAGCTCTTCGACAGAATTCATCGCACCTGCAGCCCTCCGCCGAATCAGCGCCCCACCAGATCAAATCAGACCATCCGTTCTCAAAAGACTAGGATCCCCCTTCAGAGATTCCGAGTTTGCTCCTTTAGACGGCACTCTCAACCAATCGCAACTTACCTTACCTGATGCCCCTGCTGCAGATATGCCCGCCGCAGCCGGTCTTGGTTCCGCATTCACTTCCCCACCAAGATCGAAGAAGAGGGACAGCAACCCCCCTCCAAGAGAACGTGGAATCCTTGGATTCGGGTTGGGATTTTTCCGGAGAGGGAAGAAAGAAACTTCCCAACAGCACTAAATCCAATACGGATTAGACAATAGTTAGCGCACTCATCGCCCAGCTAGCCAATCAAAATAAAAAAATTGACATGTACCGATCTACGCGAAAGGCGGTCCATGCAAGTCATATTCTTGGGTATACCCTTGTCATTCTTTTACAATTCTCGCCTTCTCGCTTTTAGCGTCTACGGACCGAACTACCAACGACACTCTTTCATCTCGCGCCTTTACTGTTTTCTCCTTCAAATACGATCATTCTTTCGACCATCCCATTTCCGGCCTGATAATTCAGCCCACCGATCGATTACGATAATCCCAGCCATGCACGGCACCAATCTTGAATAAAATTTCCTTATAACGATATTTTGCTTACGTCTATCTTACGCCTTCTGAGTTATTACTGCTCTTAGCCTCGGACTAATAATGAACCATACTCCGATGGTCCTCGAAACAAACAACTGTTTGCACGTCTTTCCTATCTGTCGTCATGATGCTATATATAAAAAGAACAAAAAAAAACGGAAACGAAATAACCTTTTGTCTCAAACAAATTATCGAGACGATTTACGACTTTGACAAGCGGCAACAGGAGCGGCAACAGCCTGTTCATCCGCAAAGCGAACAAGACCCGGGTCTTATTACCCTATTCAACCATCAGATCTAATAGGATTACGAACTGCTACCAACACGGTATGATTCTCTATCAGCCATTACAACTCCATTTTTCTTTCATTCTCGTCTGTTGAGAGCTCTGCTTTGCTTTTCTTGATACCGGGGACGTTACAAAAGAAACTCATGTACTTTTATATACCAAACTCGAAATATTTAGCATGTAATACGACCTTTAATGTGGAGGAAAGGATGTCTTCGGCTTGCTACCTTCTTCTTTTTGTCATGATTTATTTTCCCTTAGATCATGCTTTTTTCAGCGAACCTGGGGAAAGGTGTTTGTGTCCGGCTTTTTCTTGTACGTTTCTTTGACCTTGAGGATTTCTTCGATGTGTCGACAGCGACCTTTTCCTTTGAGCATTATATCGGGAGAGGTGTTCATGCTGCCATGCTTCATTTTCCTTCTAATTTTTGATGAGTGTGTGGGTCGCTGTATGGAGTATATTTGTTTTCCTTTAAACATGATATCCTGTATTCTGGCTACCTGTATTGACGGAGTTTAGCCCGCCTGCTTCAAGATACATCGACTCTTTTCCCTTTTTTTTACAGGTGGTTAAGGGGTTTCCTTCTGGTCTGATTCTTTTTATTTTTTATTTTTTTTATTTTCATTTTTACTTTTGGGAAGTCTTTTTTAGCGATGGGATTCTATACTTTTGTTGCAATTGTTTATCCTTTTCAGCCTTTCTCTTCTCTGTACGATATTTCTTACCCTTTTTTCGATTCTTTGGTGGTGGGATGGTCAGCTGCACTCCCGCCGCCCCCTCTTCATAACTTCTTGTATTCACCTTTTCTCCATGTATTTAGCTTGTTCCTCTTCCTTCCTCCTTGGACTAAACCCTTTCAAATGACTTGGGCCTTTACAAAGGTCTTATTATCCAGTCAGGTGCTCAGTTTCTCCAAATCTCCCTCACCCTATTAGTGGTCTTCCTCTTCTACGGAACGATGGCCAATCAGGGCTTACCATCTATCGATGAAAAAGATACGACTTAACATTCCATCCGTTTTAGCGCCTTTCACACACACACCCCGGATTTTGCTATCTCATCTCGAAGCTCTTTGGTGTGGATACACATGCATGTGGCGCATATGCAATTGATCATCTGATGATTTAGTGTTTGGCTGATGGGATCTTTTTCAAGTTCCTTTTTCCTTCCAGCTCTTCACATCTTGTTTACCTATGACGTTAGCCTTTTCCTTTTTTCTCGATTCGATATTTACCTTTGAGCGAGTCTAGCGAGCAAAGCGTGTTACTTTTACTTGTTTTTATTCGGTTTGTGGATTTTAGCGCTTTATTTTCCTCGAGGTTTTGAGGGCCGCAGCTCTTGTGGGATGTTCTCGTGATCGGGTTTCGTTTTCGATCTAATGGATGTAGCTGATACGCAGCTAGCTATAGCTTGCAGGATACCTTTGCTTAAGGTACCCTGAGATCTATGAATACTAAGTCGTTAAATTATTTATGAGTGACCTTATCTATATTGAGCAAATGATCGTATGGGCTTGTTTAAGGATGATAACTACTACAATTTTAGTGTCTACATGTCGGCATGCATATGTTTGTGAGGGGTGGACATCGTCCAGCCTCCTCGAGGCTGTTGAAGATAGGTTAACGACGGATCGAATCACTTTAGATAACTAAGTACTTATATAAGAATGTATCTCTTCCTCATTGCCCTCGTGGACTATTAGATCAATTACTTGGTGTTCTTAAATTTATCTGTCAAGTCAAAGCGCATCCGTGCTTGAGAGTGCCCCTCATCCCGTCGATATCTACATACACAACATATACGATAAAATTACCACAGAATCCAACACATAATGGCCGACTCACCCGTTTCCAGATTCTTGTCAGAAGTCCGCCGTTTACTCCCATCGTGGGATTTTGTAAAACACTCGAGAATCCAAGAGCGCAAATGCATTTAGT
The DNA here is from genome assembly GCF_000225545.1 of Orbilia oligospora ATCC 24927. Lineage (NCBI taxonomy): Eukaryota > Fungi > Ascomycota > Orbiliomycetes > Orbiliales > Orbiliaceae > Orbilia > Orbilia oligospora. The sequence goes on along the minus strand of NW_011645637.1, from coordinate 1,100,252 downwards.
AGCCTCTAATCGTTTCCTTTGATTTTACTTTATATTCTGGGTTCCTCGAATCGACAAACCAATAACTATAACCTACCCTACTTTCTACCTTCCCAAATTTCTTGGATCGATGTTAGATATCCACTTCATCGGCTTCCTCCCATTCAAGCCCGGGTTATAATTCATATGATTCATCAAATTCTCTTTCTCCGGTTCAATCCTTATGTGCATCATATTCCAATAAATCAAATAAACTGCCTGTTCAACCTTCTTCACATAAACCCTTAAGGGCTCAAGTACCCCCAACGAAGCAGCTTTACTAACCGGATCGTCTAAAGACCAATAAACCGTCCCCGTCATCTTTTCAACCTCTCTATATATCTCCGAAAGAGCTGTATAAAACCTCCCGAATAGCTGGCTTAATGCATCGCGAGCGTCGAGGTAGTACCATGCTACGTTTATATTCCGACGAGTCGTGATACGGCCTGAGTAGAGCCATACTCCGAGGGTGGTTGTATTCTGGAAATCAACGTCTGTGCGAAGGTAATCGCAGAATTCTTGGAGTGCGGAAAAGACGGATGGGTGGGTTGGGGTCAATGCCGCTTTTTCGAGGGGACGGTTTTCCCACATGTCTTCACGGTGGGTGAAGGGGGTGTTCATCTCGTTGAGGATTTTGGTGAAGAATGCGTCGGCGGAGAATACTAGCTTTTGCCTTTGTTTCTTGCGGGACATTAATAGTGAAGTTGATTCCGGTGGAGGTTGGATTTTGTCGATAAGGTCATGAGCGGGGGTTGCGATATCGATGTAGTTTTTGTTTGAAGTTTCGAGTAAAGTTAGGCTTTCGCGGATGGAGTCTAGGATTTTTTGCAGATTTTGTGGGAGGGTTCCCGGTTTGTAGTTTGGATCTGGTGGGAAATATTTTGTCATAATAAGGTCGAGGGAGTCGGTTATTTCGGTGAGATATTGCGGGATGGGTCGGTCCTTTAACCATTCTTCAAATTCGGAGACGGGTATGAACCCCATTCCACTGGCGTTACTGTATTGAACCCGTTTATTCCAGTTAGCTATTCAAATCCACTATGATCGATGATTATAAGTCTATATGTTCATATATCTAAATAATCCAGGTTGATGTGATTGTGGAAATGTTTTGCCATAAGACCTAAATTAATTTGCCAATGGCGATATAACTTCGCGAAGGGGCCTTACACGACATTATATTTTCGACAGGTGAGAATTAAAGCAACAGGCCAAAATAACCTGATTGCATTTGGGAATAGCATATTAGCTTAGGAATAGATGCTAGAGGATACTGCTAACCCATGGCGATAGTATATCAGATCCTTAATATTGACGATGATTAATTACCTGGTTAAATTGTTCTTGTACTGCGGCATAGCTAGCTCTGGAGTGAGGTATTTTTTTATCTTACCTTTTTGCTCTATCTTGCTCCGTATAATAGGTATATGCAGATAAATATATATGGTCACTTGAAATCGAGCGTAGCGCACGTAGCTACATCTAACAGAAACCATATATACAATAAAAAACCTTGAAGCTAAATTTGATTAAGTTTACGGGACGAAGTCTGAAATCAAATCAATTTAGAACATGTAGATATAAATTAAAGTTGGCCACAATCTTAAATAGCTAGCTATTGGAACATGATGAACTACAGGGAAAAGCCCCTAATATTCGGGATATTAGTAGTCGTTGTAATGGGACCGCCCTGCACCTCGAGATCCTCAAGGTCATCTTTGAGATCAGCAAAATCATCAGCATAGTCTCCCATAAACTGCACAATATCGCTGGAGCTCCTGTGTAGAAGGGATATGGAACTCCTAACGAGCTGAACGTCCAAAATTCGACTGATAGATGAACGGTAATTAAAATCAAGGCCTAGCAGTTTAGATGTCTCGGTTTCGAGGTCACCAGCTACTGCACCGACTGCGATTTCAAGTATGTCCTTTTTATTGGTGTCAAGGGTATATATACCGACTATCGGGTCAAATTCGGCGTTATACACCCATGATAGAAGCGAAGTAGCCTTGTTTATATTAACTACCCCGCCATCGGTAAGATAATTAGAAAACTCTTTAATTCGATCCCAAAGATTCTGTGCGTATGGTTGTCCTTCCCTATCGGACCAAGTATCCCGATGAAGGGTTATCTGGAGATTTGGTATGTTTCTGACAATAGCTGCAAGGTCATTGGCGATTGTAGCACTTCGTGGTTCGGCAACTGCGGTTTGCCGTCCCGCATTGACGATTCCGGCGGAAGATCGGGCTACTATGGTCTCAAGGGTGGGCCAATGGGCTGAGCCTACTGCACCGGGACCGAAGGTAGCTCTGCTAGTGACCTTAGTGATCAAAGCTTTAAGCGTTTTTGATAAATCGTGGAGCACCAAGAATTTATTTCGGGCCAAAGTATCGAATTCATTAACTGAGAGTTGTAACATCTCCCCATAGCTATATTTTTTTGTGGAAATTTACAACCGGATGTTAGTTAGAAGTCATGATATATTTGATATATGGATCGGCTTAATCGCTCGAGAGTTGAGGTAAGGGAAGGCGTACGCTAATTGGACTGATAATCCGAGCAAAAGGACAGCCATACGGCCGGATTTGGGGTTAAGAAACCGCATTGCTGAAGTTTTTTCTACTGAGCGTGTGTTATGCGAATTCCGATCTTTGGGGTGAAATTTGAGGATTCGTGCCTCGTGGATTGTGCATGGAAATACTACGCCACGTTCTAAACAGATCTTATGTTGACTTCACGTATTCCACCCGAGCCCGCCAGTAGCTACTTATATTATCAGCTCAAGCCCACTCGTGGTTGGAATTGATGGACACCTTGATAGGGACGAGTATGAGTCGATTGGAGTCATATACAGGCCTTCCATGTTGGTCCATACATGTGCTCGTATCCGCTTTCATGCATCTAATTAACTAACTCGATAGTTATATATATATATAAGAGTCTCAGATCTAGAGCTAGAGCTTTTATATATACCTAGAACATTAATCTGTGGCATTGCATTGGGCTGATACCTAAGTGCGATTTAGTAGTTCTATATATAACGCCGGCACAATCTAAAATGCATTCTACATATCCCAGATCAAATGAATAGATAGACTATATATCTACATAAGTTCACTCCTAATGGGCTGACTTCGTCGATATCATTCATAATTGCAAATAAATGTCAAGTTTAAGGGGAAATATCCTTCGTTGAGTTATAAATTATTTTATCAGTGAACGGATAATATATTACACGCCATCCGGCCAAACCATATTATACACCTCTTCCAACCCCCTCACAATCTCCCCAGAAGCCCCCAAAACCTCAATCCAAAACCCCTTCGCCCGATCCAAATCCTTCTTAAACAACTTCTTTATCGCATCTTCCTCCACCCCTCCCAAACTCGGATACTCAATATTCCACTGCGCCAAATAACTAGCTTGATCAATCGCCTCCACCGCATGACTTATATAAGCATCCAAATCCCTTATCGCAATTTGTAATGTCAAAAACTTGTTGCTTTTCAAAACTACACTACCCACGCCGATTTCTGCGTCGAATAGCCACCGCATCAGGTTTTCGGGAATGGCAGGGTCATCGGCGCCGTAGGTTAATTCGGTACCCAGCAGTTTTAGAGCTTCTTCGAATGTTGTGGTTACCATGACACCATCATGAGTAGTCCATATGTCGAGCGGGAGGGATATAGATCTGGAGAGGATACTTGATATAAGGGTGTCTATTCCATTATATACTTCTATAGCTGGTAGATCGAATTCGCCAGTTTCTTCGTTTAAGCCACCGGTTTGACTTGCTGAAGGGTTTTCATTTAGGTCTGAGAGTGTGATGATGGTTAAGTGGAGGGGGTCGACGACTTCGGGTTGGAAATTGTCGAGGTGCATCAGGAGGTTTGCGAATTGAGAGAAATGCTGGCCGAGGGAGGTGAGTGTATCCGAGTTATCGTTGACAAGGCCGTCGTAGTCCATTCTCGTGAGTTCGAGGTCTGGAACCGCAGAACTATATATATGTTGTAGTTTAATACTGTTAATTCCGTTTTATGATATCAAAAAGCATTGAATACGTAGTTTGTGAAGGGCTTTATCCGCTTACACTAGAAGCGTTGGTGTGACGCAAAGCCCAGCTGTGAGGCATGATAACAGCTTCTTACAAGACATACTCCTCCACGTTTCGTTAGTAGGTAGATAAGGTACAACGTTTTGTAACGTGGCGGACGTGAGTGTTTCCACCAGCCCCCTTCCTCGCCATTCTTTAACTCGTGAGGGGAGCATGTATTAGCCCCTATAGTTTACTGGATATTGCCCCGTCCATGAGATGTTTGAGGTAAATGTAGTGAATTCATAAAGGTTTAATCCGCTCTAAGACTTTCTATATACAAATTGTAGAACAGAAGTATTTTAGCCTCCTGTTAGCGACACAGACTATCTTCTTTTTAAGAGCCATGGCGCTAATACATATATACCTATTTAAGTATATATCGTGGTCTTTCAAATCCATGTAGGATATATTCAATTGCGCAGGTCATAACGTGCTGTCAGAAGCATGCATCCAACCGTAAAATCCAACATATCGTTTTTGTGTTGGTACGACGTTGGTTAGGCGGCGAGGACAGATCGTTCGAGGCTTGTCAATTGTATAAATACTAGTACTTAGTAAGTTACCATGGTTTGTTTGTACACCTGCGTGTGGGATTGGTGGCGAAAGATCTATTAATGCACAGTTCCTATCCTACATGCTAACCCCCCTACGAATATTTCAAAATATCCCAAGAGTCCAACGCCATATACGCCAATGAAACATGAGTGAATGGCAATGTAAAAAAAAAGGCTTAGCCAAGCAATTTAGGCCCTTTCTCCTTCTTGACTTTAACCACACCACCTCCTTCTTTCTTCCCGAGCGCAGCATTGCCCCCTGAGGCGCCGCTGCTTCCTTTATGCTTACTGTTCTTCTTTTTGTTATTCGCAACTGTTGGACGAATTTCTGTCGTACTCTTTCTCAGCAATACTGGATGACTTCCAATGTACTTTCCCTGCATCTCCCTCGCCGCTTTGAAATAATCATCTCCGTCCTGGAAGGCCACAAACCCATATCCTTTACTCTTGGTTGTACGCTTATCTCTGATAACCCTTGCTTTCTGAACGGATGGATAAGAGGCAAAAGCTTTTAGAAGAGACTCGTCGGTGACTTCACCAGCAAGATTACCAACAAAGAGACGGAAATGAGCTGGATCCCATTCGAGGAGGGAGTCGTCTTTCCAAGTTTGACCACCACCAGACCGAACGACAGTTGCTTTCTTCTGTTGTGGCTGGACGGGGGCCGGTTGACCGTCGGGTAAAGCTGATGGATTGGCACTGTAGTCTGCTCCTGAAGTATTACTTGCAGCAGCGGCGGCGGCAGCAAGCTGTGCTCGACGAGCGGGGTCGTAGATGGATTGCTGTTCCGCAATCTGGGCTTCCATCTCTGGGTCTAGCGGAGGGAAATTTGAATTATGATTGTTTTGAGTGTTTCTATTTTGGTAATTTCGAGGACCGCCTTGGTGATGTCCACCGCGACCGCCCTGATGCTGGTGCTGCTGGTGCTGCTGGTGCTGCCCGCCATATTGATGTTGATTTTGATGTTGATGTTGGCCTTGACTTTGGTATGAACCTTGATTCATGTATCCTGAGCTAGCAGTTGGACCCGCGGAATACGTCGTCTGCGGTGCAGCAGAGTACGAAGTCTGAGATTGCGCGCCATATCCGTATGCTGGCGCAGACTGTTGCGAAGGTCTGCTAGCGCCGTAGGCTGGAGGAGTAGATACACCTGGAACGCCGGAGTATGTAGGTGGCGCGCCTATAGGTTGGTTGCTCGAGGCTACCTGACGGGGCTTGAAGCCGGCAAAGGCATGAGTTGAGGCGTGTATGCTTGGAGGTGGACGCGGCGGGAGGCTAGAGGTCCCAGGTGGTGGTGGATAAGACATACCCTTTTATTTGACTTGAAGAGCCTTCCAGCTTTCCTTTTTGTCGTGTCGATTGGCGTATTGGATTGTGCGTGCTTAGTAGCTGATGCTGACTAGCGACAGTAGATTGATGAAGTCGTGGTGTGATTGTGATTGACGGTGGCGTCGATGTTCAAGGAGGCGACGACTCATTGTTGGTGCAAAAATTGGTTGGCGCCGTTTGCCCGAATAGACATTCCTAATCCGGCCAATATCACGTGCTATCAAAATGTGTTTGTCTATAAACAACACATCAACACATTTCTGACAGATCCCCGTCTCGAGGTTTTCTTCTAGTCTCGTGACCGAACCGTTCTTCAATCAGACATCATGCTTCTGATCGACCCGATATATGCATAGGAGAGCTATCCTATTGACTAAGCAGTAAGTAATAGAGTGATAAAGCACCCTTTCGGTAGACGGCGGGAGCTAGAAACGTTATAAACCTCATATCTGTGCTACAGCTGTATTACTTGAGCGCACAGATTGCTTACTGCAGCATCCCGCAGACCGCCAAGATGCAAGCAAATGACGTACACCCGCCCGAAAAGTCAGAGGGATAGCTCAGTTTACTCATCAGATTGTTCTCTGGTACTCTGGTTAGAAGGGATTAGCAATTAGCAATTAATTGATTACTCTCGTCAACATGCCGATTATCAGAAAAGACATTCCGCCGATAGCCTAGCGAAACGGTTGCGTCCTTTAGGTTGGGCTGGGATCGAACAGGCTAGCGCTATTGGCTCAACTAAGCAGCTTTACGGCATAGGATTCACCCACTTTAATCCATACCAACGCCGTTTCTGTGTGTTTTCTGTAGGTGGATGCAATGCATAGTGGGGGCGGGGCAGACATCTTGATCAGACAAGGCACCTGAAATCAGCTATATCTCCCTGTGTCTGTCAAAGTATGGTAAGTAAGGATTTGGACTATATCCGCCGGTTATGGCTCAATAGCCTAGCCCAGCCCGGGAGCATCTTCTGGCCTAAGTAGTCCCTGGGGGCCCTTAAAGAGCTCGAGAGGGTTTTTTTTTTTAAAAAAAAAAAAAACTTTTGAGAATGAATCCAATGCGATGGTCATGGCCATGGTCATCCCGCCGCTATGAATCCTTTGCCATCATGGAAATATTTTGCCCGGCCGAATGTTGGGATAACAGCCGTCCAGAAATCGCGCTTGATCGCGTGGGATATATCTAATCCCTGCTATCAAATTTCAATAGCAATGTATTTTAAACCCCAATGCAATATCAATGGCCATTGCATGGCCATATCACGGCGGAGAACCCGATTTCCTGTCCGTATTGACTTCATTCCGGAGCGAAATTGGGCAGCCACCGAACTATTTTCTCGTCTCGGATATCTCAAACCGGAATGATACATCACGGTGTGCAGCCTTTCGGGGTGGGACTGAAGTCCAAGCAGCCATTGTAGCCGGTTTCCCAACGTAATCGATATAATCCGTGATTCCTAACCGTTGCAACAGCATCCCTACAGGATTCGGGGATATAGTAATCTACCGGAATCAAACTTCGTGTTAGCTTGCAGCGAGAGGGGGGGTTAGCAGGTTAGCTAGTAAGGTAGTAGCATTAGTTTAATACTTACTATTCGTGCAGTGCATTGCTGTATGTAAGGTTTGGCGGTCGTTGAATTCCGGACCGGTCCAAAGTATATAACAGTGCCGCTGCCCAGCTTCTCTGCTCACGTCTGCTCTTTTTAAATACTCTCCCTATTCCTCCTACCACCCCAATCATCAACATTATATCATCACTCTCATCACCTTCATCATCAATCAATTAAAAGCGTCGGCAGAGCTCGATTGCAATATTACCTTTACATAATCCTCTTCTAAATCTTCTACTTCACAATGTCGTCTGAACCAGTGTAAGTCCTAATCAATACCGCTAGTGATTATGATGCCCATATATCCTCTGCACCGTCTCCTAGTAGCTTCTAGGACCCCCCTATCTCAGTTATTCTTTCTCCAAACATCCCACTCACCATGTCCGGCCTCTCTTTTTGGCTGGATTCGTTACGCTTGTAGGCGGGCAGGTCAAGAGCAGACATTGGCTAACGCGAAGGTTCGGCTTGCCGGTATTGCCGGCGGCTTTGTACACCATGATACACCTAGTGGCGGTCCGTATTTTCCCTCTCTCTCCCATAGCTATCATATCTGTGGAGTTCGATGCCTTCTTTGAATTCGCAGACGTCGGGACCGATGACGTCTACCCCGCCCCCACCACAAACAACGCAATTTGGAGGGGGTTATAGCTGGTAGACGAAGCTCAAAAAGTTGAGATTTCGGTCTTTTGGAGCTATCTAAGGCATTAGAATCTTCGATTGAAGCTCTAAACTCGAGTCTTTTCGCAAATATCCCGATACTTCTGCGAAACCGGAGCATGCTGACAGTGGGGGTCACAACACAGACTTCGGCCTCATCGGCTTGGCTGTTATGGGTCAGGTAGGTTCTCCAAGTTTTTAATTGCGTAGTCGGAGATGATCCGGAGAATCCGGGAAGGCTTCCTATGGAGCTTGCTAACATGGTTGACTGGATGTAGAACTTGATCCTCAATGGTGCAGACCACGGTAAATTTCCCACAGGAACTGTCACGTTATCGAATCAATATGTCTAACAAAAGTTGAAAGGTTTCACCGTTGTTGCTTTCAACAGAACGGTCTCCAAGGTTGACAATTTCCTTGCAAATGAGGCTAAGGGTAAGCTTCCTAAAATTTTGATTACTGAGGACTATAATTCTAATATTGGTTAATTTATAGGAAAGTCTGTTGTTGGAGCTCACTCCATCCAGGAACTCTGCGCTAAATTGAAGCGCCCACGCCGAGTTATGCTTCTTGTCAAGGCTGGCTCTGCTGTCGATGACTTCATTGAGGCTCTTCTCCCATTCTTGGAGAAGGGTGATATCGTCGTCGATGGTGGTAACTCACATTTCCCCGATTCCAACCGAAGAACACAGTACCTAGCTGGCAAGGGAATTAGATTCGTCGGAGCTGGTGTCTCCGGTGGTGAGGAGGGTGCCAGAACTGGTCCATCTATCATGCCTGGTGGTAACGAGGAGGCCTGGCCTTACATTAAGGATATCTTCCAGGGCATCGCTGCCAAGAGTGACGGCGAGGCCTGTTGCGAATGGGTTGGCGATGAAGGTTCCGGCCATTTCGTCAAGATGGTTCACAACGGTATTGAATACGGTGATATGCAACTTATCTGCGAGGTATAGCCCAAAATAAAGCCATTACTTCAAATTGAGGGGCGTGTTACTAATACACTCGTTTTTAGGCCTACGATATCTTGAAGCGTGGTCTTGGTTTATCCAACAAGGAGATTGGAGACGTTTTCACAGAATGGAACAAGGGTGTCTTGGACTCCTTCTTGATTGAGATCACTAGGGATATCATGTACTACAACGACCCTGCTGATGGCAAGCCACTTTTGGACAAGATTCTCGATTCCGCCGGCCAGAAGGGTACCGGCAAGTGGACTGCCATCAACGCTTTGGATCTCGGCATGCCAGTTACTTTGATCGGTGAAGCTGTCTTTTCCCGCTGCCTCTCTGCCCAGAAGGCGGAGCGTGGCCGTGCTGCTGAGGTCCTCGAGGGACCCCAGATCCCACCATTCGCTGGTGACAAGAAGGCTTTCATTGATGATCTTGAGCAGGCTCTCTATGCTTCTAAGATTATCTCTTATGCTCAGGGATTCATGTTGCTCCGTGAGGTCAGTCCATTCCACTCTAATTATCCTCGTTGTTTTTATTAGCTGCTAACTTTTACTCCCCCGAAAAGGCCGCTAAGGAATACAAGTGGAAGCTCGCCATGCCAGAGATCGCTCTCATGTGGCGTGGAGGTTGCATCATCCGATCCGTCTTCCTCAAGGACATCACCAAGGCCTTCCGCACCAACCCAGAACTCGAGAACTTGCTCTTTGATGACTTCTTCAACAAGGCTATCCACAACGCTCAGGGTGGCTGGAGACGAAGCATTATCAGGGGTATCGAGTTGGGAATTGCCACTCCATGCTTCTCGACTGCTCTGGCCTTCTTCGACGGATACAGGAGCAAGGTTCTCCCAGCTAACTTGTTGCAGGCTCAGCGAGATTACTTCGGTATGTAACATCAACTAGTTCGGAACAAACCAATAAGCGATACTAACAACTTTGTGCCATAGGTGCCCACACTTTCCGTGTCCTCCCAGAGCACGCTAGCGAGACCCTCAAGGAAGGTGCCGATATCCACGTCAACTGGACCGGCCGTGGCGGTAACGTCAGCGCTTCCACCTATCTTGCTTAAGTTTTTACGCCACATAACCTCTATTTTGAACCACGGAGGCTCTGTGGTACAAAAGTTGGTATGATTCTTTGGTTTAATTTGAAGAAATAACAAAAACGGGAGTAAACAAGGGAAACCTCCTCTTTTTATTTTCTTTTGGGTATTCAAAAATGAAGCAAGACGAGCATTTTCATCTTCTGCTTCCCTAGCGACAGGCACCTAATTCGTCGCTATTCTTTTCTCTCTCTTTATTTTCTTTTCTTCCTAAGTTCGAAGGGAATTTATTAGTGGATATTTCTTTTTCTTTTAGTTTTTGTTTCTTCATACTACTTTACCAAAGGGTTCCTATGGGATTTTTCAGCTTTTTTTTGTCTATAGGAGCAAAATGGAATTTCGGGTCTTTTCCTCTCAACCAAAAGGAGTCGTCAATTGACTCTCTAAATCCAAAATAAAATAAAAAATCCTCAGGTTGACAAGCACAGTGGACCACGTCTGCAATACGAGACTAAAGGTTGACTATATATATGCACATCAGGGCCTAGGGCCTAGGGCCTTTAGCAGGAAGAGGCTAGAATAGGTATACCCGTAGGAAACATAAACTATAACTATACTATAGCTAATTAAAAAATTGTAGTAGCGAAACCATTGATATCAAACTTCGATATGACAGGTCTATTCCCATTAGACCCTGTACTCAGCAAAGACAATGTTCGACCTTCAACCTCAGTATTCTGATCCTGGTTAGCCCATGCTAGATATACCTTGATATTGATTCTCGTCGAAATCATTTCCGGTGGAGTTGTAGTTGAAGAGGAAGAGGAAGAGGAGTTATAAGCTGGCTTGGACATGAACATGAACCGACAGAGGTATACCAACAAACCTCTGGAATTATCCGGCGAAGGGTTGAAACTGATAGATCTCGGAGAGTATGCAAACGGAATATAAAGCCTTGAAGATTCTTTTACTACCCGTCCCGCCTTCTCTTCTAGTTCTTCCTTTTCTTTATCTTCCTCTTGCTTTTCTGCTTTCTTATCCAGCTGCAGGTTTACTTCTTTCGTATATTTCTCAGCTATCGCCACTGCCTCCTCTTGATCCCACTCCTGTTCCGAAACAATCACAGACCGTGATTTGATTTCCCCCCAGTTGATATGAGCAATCCGTCGTCTGGTTTCTCGGTATACAGGGTGGATCATGGGGATGATAGAGAAGATATGAAGATATCGTAAATACAATACTTCAATCTCTCGAACTAACCCTGCATTAACTATATCCCTTTCATCTTCATTATCATTGCCACCAGTAGGTTCTTGATATTTACTCCACAAGGGAACAAGCCTTTTCCACAACTGATACAAAATATCAACGAACAAAGGGTTGAAATCGTAAGAATATTGGTACCATCTAATTTGTCGTTCGGTGGTGGGATGGTATGTTGATGTGGTACTATAGTATTTTAGAACGCTGGAAGTGGTTAAGAGGGAGTTCCAGCGTTTACAGACTAGACGATGTCTGGTCAAAAGGGTCTTAGCGGGGAAGTAGATAAGGATCTGTTCGAGGATTTCGGGGGGTAGCATGGAGAGTGTGGCGTTGGGGTTGAGAGGGCGGTGACGGGAGCGTTTTGGCATGGTGATTGGTTGTAAACTGAAGCGTATGTTGCTTAGGACGAGGGGCTTAAGAAGTAGTGAGGATATCTGGAATGAGATAGCTAGACTATACTCAAATTGATATATATTGATATCTTGAATAGCTTCAAGAATATCTTTCTTTCTTTAATATAACTTGAAGCGAATGATAGATTCGAAGATAGCTATTCTCTAAGGAACTAACATCATACCAGAACTGTGTTTATATAAAACTTGTTCTTTTACATGCTGCAATACGGGAACATGAACAAGACCTCTATAATGCATCTTTGGGACAAGACTACACTTTTGAAGTCTTGGAAAGAGCGGCTGAAGCGCCGCTGTTGCATTTTTATATGATCAACACAGGATTTTTAAACCCTTTCGATGAGCCTTGCATGAAACCAGGCACCCGAGCGAGGCGGAGTGGGAGGCTGTTTATAAAGTGCTAAAGCAGGAAATCAAGAGACGTACTCAAGAGCGAATATCATTTTTATAGTGGTATCTTGTTATGATATGAGTGGTATGTACATTTGATCCAGAGATTAAAAAGAACCACCCCCTAGTCCACAGAACTACCAAGGCCACAGATGCCCGCGCTGGCTTGTGGGTGGACTATGTAGCAGGGCATAGCCGATTCGACACAAAAAACTTCTACATATTACTCCCCCAACTTTCGACGATGTAGCCCACAGAAAAGGTCTCTAGACTCCCACACCCGCGTATGCGGGATGTAGAAATTCTTGGTGTCAAATCTGCTATGCCCCGCTACATAGCCATTGTACCGAGCTTGGAGCTAAGTTAACGCTGTGGAGGACTAACCCTAGACTCCGATTATCATCAGTATCATATCTACCATTCAATGATTAAGGCAACTACTTACTGCCAAAATATTGCGGCGAGGCCAGTTGGTAGGGAACCCGAAGGTAATCCCCAAAGCCTAAAGAGGCTTAAAGTACCTTGGAGGCACTGGCGGGGGCGTGGTTTCCCTCATGGGGATGGGCCTATCGAGTGATTGACCGATGTTAACTTTACGTTTCGGAGGAGTTTGTATGCCTTTAAGTCTGGAAATATTTGTCTCGTACCCAGACCTGGGAGGGACACATCAACATACTGTTAGCTTTCTCCGATGCCAGGTCTAAATACCCCGCCATTGCTTCGGGAGTTCTGGTAGGTTGGATTCAGAGACTAAAGTGCAGGGGAATATCCCCATGCACGCCCACCAAACCATGCTTTACTTCAAGGTCGTGATACCAGGCCACCTTCGGAAACGGTGGCCCGGGGCCGGAGCCCCTTATTACACCTACTATATAGAAGCTAAGATTAGTTTATATTTGGTAAAAATAGGGAGGATAGAGAGGGAGAAAAGGAGCAAGTGAACTGAGAAAATTAAAAACAAGGGAATATTTACAGTAGCGTGCATTTATACGCCACGACTCCCCGAGATCCAGATCTAGTAGAGCTCGAAACTGCTCCGTGTCTAAAACTTCAATCTCGAGATCAGCTTTTTCAATTGCATAATTGATTCTCATCAAGGGAAGAATAGACGACCTCATAACCCAAGCTCTACTTGTGTTTAAGAGGAATGAGCTTTGGACTTGGTCGTGGCAATGACGCTGACACGGACTGAGGGTTGCCTGAGGGTGTTTGATAGTGTATGATAGTGTGGTTGACTTACGTATCAAAGTCTGAGTGGGACCACTGGTCCCTCTATCGAAATAACTTAGTATTGCAACGGTGAGATACAAGTCGGCTTCGTTTAAGGGCTCGAGGTTAATATGAATGTATGAACCATCGAGCTTTATATGATGTGTGTTAGCTTGATTCTTTCGTGACGACTCCGATGTAGTGGGGTAAAACAACGATAAAACAATAATTCCAATATAAATGAATGTTGATTGAAGGGAGCACACGATGAGATTCTTCAAATTGGAAAGCTAGGGGGACCAACCATCATCAATGCTTCCCTGGTGGCCCAAAGCTGGCAAATAGGGAGGAATACATACCAAGATGGCATCGAGATCGTCGTCCGAGAAAGAAGAGTGTCAAGAGTAGCTTGGTGCCACTGGTTAAGATAGCTCGATGGCTAGTCTATGCAGCGATTGAAATGAAAGTGGAGGTAGAGATGGCTGTTGTAGTAAAGTAAACAAATAAATATAGATAAATGAGACAGTGAGTGAAGGAGTATATACTGTGCGTGTATGTACAGGCCGAGAGAACGAGAAGCAAAGATCAGAGGAGGGAACTGCATTCCCAAATGGGAAAGAGGGGCAATGGGGAGGAGAGTTTCCCTCGTCCGAAACCCCCATTATAAAAGCAGGACCATTTTTCTTCCTCTCCTTTCATCCTCTCCTCTGATCCTTGCTTCCCCCTCTTTCTCTTTCATCTCTTCCTCTTAATACGCAACCAACAGCCCACGCACGCACACCTACCACTAGCAGACCAGTTGAACAACAGGCAGCTAAACAAATACCATCTCTTATGTAAGGATTTCTCTTCTTCTCCTCCACCCACCACTCACGACTTGCCAACTCACAAAACCATTAACTCTCCAGCAGTCAAACACCCAGTCTCGTAACTCAAACACCAGCAGCAAGATGGCACGTTGCAAACTTTTGTCCCCAGTTATGTTCATCCTCCACTTGTTGTTGATCCTCGTCTTCTCGGATCTCACTTTTGGTGCTCCTGCCGGGGGCGAAATTGGCAAAGGGAGGCACGTTGAGCAACCTCCTACCAGAAACCACGGTTCAGGTCCTATCGACCAATGGCGAACCATCATCGATCTTCTCAAGAAGATTGGTAAGCGACGACAGCATCCCCGTGGCGTTGCAACCCTTGAGCTTGTTCGTACTCGTGTCCCAGCTCCTACCGATCCTCCTACCCTCGTTTTTCTCCCTGCTCCTGTCAGCACCTTGGTTCCTGCTCCAGTTGACCCCCCAAGCAACGCTCCTCTCGTCAAACGAGCCGAGAAAGAGCGTGCCATCGAGATCTTGGCCAACTGTGAAAAACGAGGGATCGACATTTATGGAAGCATTCCTGGAGATGCCCAACGAGTCCCCGCCAACGACCCATCTGTCCCATTCAAACGCCATGACGGCATGGTGTTTGAGAACATGACGTTTGTCCACACCTTCTCGGCCGACTCGGACGCTTCTCTCTGGGCAACTGCTCAGGTCTTGGTCAGTCAACATCCAGAACTCGTCAACGGAACTGAAGCCTACCAGAAAGCCCTCTTGAAAAGAGTTGTCAGGGCGGACCCCGGTATCCAGGTAACTGTCCGTCGTCCTCCACCTCAGTTCCTGGGTTTCGACAGTGACCGAATCGGCATTGGCATGTGGGAAGGTGGTAAAAATGATTGGACCACAAACCCAAGACCCTGTCAAGGAAAAGGTAAGTCAACACCATTACATGTATACTAGTATAGCTCATGAATGTTGCTAACTAACCGTATGATATCATCGTTGAAGGTTGGTGGGTTGACCCCGTCGAACACGGTGTCACATACGTGGCCACTCTCCCGACCTACTCTGTAGGAGTTAGTTTCCGTGCTCTTGGAGGCTACGATCGTGAAAGTCTTGATTTTCGAACTCACTCTGGAAGCAACACCGACTGCCGAAAGCTTCTCTACTCAGCTGGAGAACGTACCCCGGCCAGTTGCTGGCGTCATGGCCAAACGGCTGTCAAATGTTTTATCCTGTTGCAGAACCCGAACTTCAAGGCTCCCTCGCAGACTTGAAAGAACGAAGTCTGCAAAGATAGGTGGGAAAGATGATTTTGTTTTTTTTACTGATAAGTGGATAGAGGAGGTTGTTTATGGGAAGAAGAGAATTCTACTTTTTCCGGGGCTGTCGCTTGGTTTTATATGCTTGTTTTCCCTCTGCAAAGTTGTGTTTACGACAACTTTTTGTTTCACTCTTTACGGTATTCTTTTTCACACGCTCTTCGGTTCTCTGCACGTCGCTTCTTGCTCATCCCCAACAGATGGACGGACGTGCCAGTGCAGAGACTCAAGAGTCCTGGAAAAGAATGCATTTGGAGCCTAACCGTTAGTGGGGGTTCAAACGCTCTTACACGCTCTTTCTTCCTACAAAAGCCTGTCTATCTTTCGTCCTACTCTAGATGCTTTTACATACTGCTCTAGATAGGCTCTTATTAGCTTTTTACACTTGAAATGGGAATACAAACATCTTCAAGCCTCACTACAATTCTCCGCTGTAGGTCTTTACTTATTATCCACAAGGCTAAAAGATAGAATCCAATTATTGCTGGGGTAATGTGCATGGGTCTGGTCTGGTCACCGTTTGGAGTTCCCGTATATCCGCTCGTAAATCTGTAGATAAGCTGCCTCCGCGCACAACATGAACCACACCTCTCTCTACATCCACACCGTGTTGATAGTGTGGCATTTTGGATACCCCTGTCATACTATAATTGGCTAAGCTACTTAAGTATGTGTAGCGCGGATATTCATGACCAGTCGACGCCATAACTAGAAACATGTGCAAGTGCTCTGATAATTCGCATGTGGAAATATAATTGGTATCGAACTGAAAGGGAAAGTTGGTTAGAATACCATTAAATAGCCTGCTTACAATCAAAGTACCAGATATATATTTACATCATCCCGTAAATCTGGATCCCAGGATCCATTGATCGATTGTCTAGACTATAAATAAGAATGATTTTTTTAAAAGAAAAAAGAAGAATGTAGAGAGTCAACCACTGCTCTTCCAAGCAATCTAAAAGGAATTCGCAAAAAAGCGGTACAATTAGAAAAGCATAAAGAGGAGAAGGAAAGCAGAACAAAAGAAAGAAAGAAAGAAAGAAAGAAAAACGCCATGAAACTCCTCCATAAATATCCCTTTTCTTGAACGTTAACAGAAAAAGCCAGTGCTCCACCCAATCGAATTTTTACCTCTCTATCTTATCTCTTCCCAACCAGCTGCTATGCAATGCTTTTTCTGATGTATAATGAAGAATTTTATTTGGACAAAGCCTCGTCCCTCGACCATCCCGTATTCTTCAAATGTGCAATCCCCTTGCTAGGATGTGGCTTCGATGGATCCTCATACTCGGTCATAAACGGGTTAGGATCCATATCACCATCCAAATTCGCCAGTGTGTGGTTAACCTCTCTATGTTTCGCTTCATCCGCTCGGATATAAAGCAACATATCACGGATTGAAGCCCCAGGGTTCATCTTCCAATAATCGACTGCGATCTGTGGAGCCTTCATATTTTCGAATCCTGGGAGCTTTCCAGCATCAATGTCGGAGATGGCTCGGGTGTATGTGATTACGGCTTCTTCTTCCAGGTAGCCGACGAAGCGGTGGCAAGTTCTTGGGGAGAGAAGGTAGGAGAGGAAGAAGGCGTTGTAAAAGACACCTTGAGCGCCAATGATCATTAGACGCATGAAGAGACCCGGTTGGTGGAGTTTGAGGAAGGTGAGGAGGTGCATTCCTATTGATCATCGGTTAGCCATGTATTCTTCTAGACTTATATTATTAATATCTGGCGACGAGACAAATAGATAACATACTCTCATTATATCCTTCCTCAAGCAACGTTTCAATCCATCCATTATCCCGTCTAAGACTCCTGATGGACTTCAAATGCCTCAAAGTTCCCGCCACGAAGCCAGGAACACCAGCAATACTCTCCAAAAATATAAATCTGACCATCCACTTCTTCTCCGTCATAGCAAACTGAGTCTCCTCCTTCGGACTCTTCTCTCCAGAAGCAATCTTAGGATCATGTTTATACCCCGTAGCAATATCAAACATCCCTCGGAGAAACCTAACAGCATTAATCGCAATCCTATCCGAAAAGTTACGGGCTTTACGGTGTGCGATTTCTATATCTGCCATTTGTTTCTCGTTGTAGATTGGATGAGGCCATGATTGTTTGGTTTCTCGTTGATTTGGGTTCGTAGGGGAGATTTGGAGGGATTGAGTGGTTTGGAGAGGTGCCTTGGATGTGAAACTGAACGAACGGACTTGAAGAGGCTGGTTTAGAGTAGCACCGTGGTATTGGCAAAGGACCACCGAGATCCGGGCTGTTGGGAGCTGGTACGCCAGCGGCTTGACGCCGCCGACAGCACGGTAGGCGGTCTTCGCGAGAATTGGGGATCGTGTGCTGAGCATGTGTGGAGGAATGTCAGGATGAACCTCTGGGTTATCAAATAGGGTTCTTTGCCGACAGTGGCTGGGGTGTAAGTATAATAGAGGAGGAGGAGGAGGAAGTTAATTAAATAAGTGGCCGGAATGCGGGGGTTTTTATAAAGCCGATGTAAATATGGTATGTTTCTGTGGAAAGCGCGTTGTATGTGTGGTATTTTAATATGGAGATCAAAGGAAGACTTCTTCGATCGAAACAGCCATTTGAACCACTTTTATACAAATCAGAATCCCCTTTTTGCATGCTTATACATTTCTATACAACTTCTTTCGAAATTTCCCGGAAACGTCTTTTTCCAAGGAGAAGAATATCTACCGCGCCCCCCCTACTTCCTTGAATCAAAAAGAAAGTATACTTCTCCATACGGTTATGCAAGAATGTGACCTCGTAATACCAAATTTTCTCATTCGTCGTTGGATTTTTCATAACAATGCCAATGCTAATTTAGCGGCGAGGTCAAGTGCCACAGAGGTCAGCTCTGAGACTCTTACAAGGCCTTGCAAGGTTCCACTAGTTAGTAACCAGTATTCATTCACACTCAATAAGCAAGCTCCCTCGGAAGGAACCGCTGCGTCTTGTGCCTATTTTGGGGCAACATATCCGCTGGGCGAACCAGTCCTGAACCCCCAAAAAACCCAACCCAGCGCGCTTCGAATCTTTCAAGCTAGATCGAAGGAATAATTCGGAAATCCGGAGACTAAGTTTACGTTAGTTCACCGAACGGCAAGCTGCAAGATGAGTATTGATTCATGTGTATGCAGGTTGTGCAGCAGAACAAGGCCCAGCTGTTGGTTCGTCACTCAATTCGGCCATAAGGGCGGCCTGGTTTTTTCCCTCCTAAAACGAGTTGTTTGGAAGGCGAGTTTTTCCGGCGCATCTGGTGGTTCCGACTGGACGGTCCCGAAAAGACCCGACATATTGCTTACTTGAGCGGGCAAAAAAAGTGAAGATCCAGAAAGGGCTCTCTCACTCAGCCTAGCAAGCATCCTCAAACGAAACGGTGAAAGCAGGAACTCACTTCGCTAAAGTTTTTTAATTAGGTCTATTTGAAAATTTTTTACGGTCTTCTGACCAAAAGTTTAGAAGATTTGAGCTGGTTTCGAGATCTCTAGAAAAACTTGAACTTCAAACCGACCAATGCAACAACGGCTAAACCGGTAGTACGTAGTAAAAACGGTGCCCGCGGCCTCCTTTACTTTTCTAATCCACATCACCTCGTAAATCTCGGAGACATTTTCGTTATTATACAAAATAATGAGGAAGAAAGAAAAAGAAGAAAAACTCAGTGAACCGGCTTCGTATCATTCTGGCGGCTAACTGATAAAGAGTTATTCAAATTCTCTCAAGCTATACAGCCAAATTCACAAACTTCGAAAATGCATCATGCATCATCTCGAGCTAGAATTACAACTTCATCGGTGACATCAGTTTGACCAGGGTGTATCCCCAATTGTATTGCTGCTGACACATGCCGAATCTGACTCTTTCAAACAAAAATGCCACACCAACACATTTTTCGATAGTTTCAACCAAGGATATCGATTTAGCTCGATATCGATTCGGATCTTTCAGTTCTTTTATCTCGACAGTCGCAATCCGGAAAACAAATACCTCTCACATGGGAAAAAAGAGGCCACGATTTGTTTCATAACCCCACCATCCACACCCGTCCCATCTGATAAAACATACATCTCGGGAATTGACGAGTTCATGGTGTTTTACCTCGCGCCTCGGGTGACGGGCACCCTGTTTTATGCTTAACACCACGACTTCGAAGGTATATGAAGTTCTTCCGCAACCGAAACGTGCCGCCAGAACGAACTGCATGAAACTAAATGGACGTGCAGGGGCCACTGCAAGGACGATGGGGCTGCGCTATCATGATATCGCGACCCCTGTAGAATCATAGTACCAGTTCCATTTTCTCGGGTTCCAATGGAAAAGTTGCGCTTTGATCTTCAAGGATTTAAGGTTGTGTACGTACATATTATGTACTTGGCTTGTTGACTTCCAGGAACCCGAGATTAGCGGATGTTTTACCCCTCCAAACCCAGCGATATCGGATGAGACTTTTTCTTTCTCTCTTTCTCTCTTGCTTTCTTTCCTTCTTTCTTACTTTGAGGAGACTGATGGATTCCGACAACCGTAAATTCCCTTCTTCAGGAATTATCACATGGCGTTGACTAATCTACCCGCTGAGTCAGAAGCTAAGCTTCTGCAACGACTAGCAGCTTGCAGGTATAGTTTGACGCCCCCATACAGATGTTTACATCCTGACACCCACATGAAGCCAAATTCTCATCTTTATCTGTGAATGATACCGAGCTCTCTGTGATATACATGTATTATGATCAGTGATTATAATTTTTTTGTGATACTGTAGATTACACGGTTGATTATCAAAAGGATAAATTCTGGATAATTTGAATATAATATCAGACCATCATGATACCATTCGGTTTCTTCTCGGTGACTATTCGCCCAATCCATCAAAATCCAACTATCTACATCTCCATGATTAAGAGCCGCCTGGCCCCGACTCGATGAAAACTGTCCGGAGCCTCCATAATTAATCTGACTTTACAAATCATCAAAATCTAGAACTTCCCTCAAAAAAAAAAAAAAAAAGCTTCAAAAAAGATTTTTCATTCCATCTAAATTCTCTGTCCCCTGAGCTCTCTCACAATATCACCAGCCTTCGCCACCTTCTTCACCAATCCAACTGCAGTACCCGCATAGGTCGTCATCCTCGCATTCCCTTCCTCCCATCCTTTATCCCCCGCGCCCTCAGCTACCTTATACAACTTTTCGTTCTCCTCGAAAGAAACTCCTTTGATCGCATCCACATAACTCAAATTGATGACTCCTCTGCCACCATACCCTTCCGGCCATCCAATGGTTCCCCTCAGTTTATCATAAACATCCGTTCTAATCGTATTATTCCCGCCATCTTCAGCCTTCAACACAGCGTCTTGATACCCCTTCCTTATCACCGCTTCTTCTGCAGCCAAGAATCTAGTACCTAACGCCGCACCATCGGCTCCTAGCGCCAAAATAGCGTTAACACCCCTTTCATCCGCTATTCCGCCCGCAGCAACAAACTTCGGCGGGGAAGGGAAAGATGACGTATCCCCCCCTCCATTTAAATTTCCGTAATACTCACGAACAGCATCGATGAGTTCGGGAACAAGACTGATCAACCCCGCAGACGCATATCGTCCATGACCACCCGCGTCAGCACCTTGGATTACAAAAACATCCGGGTTTGCGACTTTAATCGCTTCGATTGCATCAGCGACGCAGGAGGCTTGTACCCATATCTTGGATTTGTTCTTCGTCGCCGATCGGATTCCGTTCGCCCAGGAACCTAGTTCTTCAGATGATGACGGTGCGAATAGCCATACTGCTGCCGGTGGCTCTGGTAGTTCTGAGAGTGCCTTAACAGCAAGCTTTAGATCTGCGCCCCAGAGGATGAATCCCACGCCTATGGGGAGGACGTCTGAAGGTGCTCCTGGGATCGGAGAGGTGGAAAGGAGGGATTTGAAGGCGGAGAGGTTTTCGGATAGGGTACTGACGTCTGTACCTGCGGCTAGGAAGCCGATCCCACCTGCTGCGGAGATGGCATGAACAAGGGATGGACCAGAGATCAAGCGCATTGGTGCACCAGCGATGAGAGGCGCTGTGGTCCATGGGTATGAAGCGGTAATGGATGCCATTTTGAGGGGGGTATTTATGATAATAATCAAATATAATCAAAGTTATATTATCGAATGATCAAGTCAGGAGGGTCTATTCAACGGTTGCTTAAATATATCCCCAGATCTCCAGAATCTACACAATAAGACAGTCATATTAGTCAGGAACACCCCAATCTTCCAAGATATTTCGGCATACCCGGCAAAAAACCACAGCTCAACATGCAACAACGGTGAAGTTCGCAATTTGGATTTCTAATTGTCTCCTTGAAGGGGCATATGGAAGACGACCTTTTTCTGAGCGGAAATACCTATTTCCGCGGTAAACTCTTAAGATTTCCTCCACACGTCCCTTGATGACTCTCAAAAACCAAAAGTTCACGGCTGTAGACGAGCTCGAGCGGATACTAGCCGAAGCCGAAAACCTACTAAGATGCGTGGTATTTTGACCGATAAATTGCGTTGTTTATTTGCATCTTATGTAAGCGCTCCGTGATGTCATTTTCTCCAAATATCACGAAGACGCAGCTGCAGATATTGTACTAGTCCCCCCCATACATAGCTTGATAAATACAGTCCGCGATGTCTGTCAGAAGAGTAAGTTTCTCATTTATACCTTTACAATAGAATGAAAGTTGACCAATGCCTCTAGTATACCTTCACAGTCCACGGCTACGTTCAAGGTGTCTTCTTCCGCAAGTACACCCAGAACTCTGCCAATGCCCTCTCAATCTCTGGATTTGTTCGAAACCTCCCGAATGGCAATGTAGGCGGCGAAGCGGAAGGATCGCCAGACAAACTAGAAGAGTTTCGACAGAAACTTGAGCAAGGAAGTGATATGTCTACCGTTCAGAAAGTAGAATGGGACGAGATTGAGGCTAGAAAGGAAGATGAGGGGCAGGGATACATGAAAGCTATGAGCTCGGAGAGGTTTTCGATTGCAAGATCACATCGTTGAGAGATTACTCGAGATTAGTGCCTTAAGCTTGAAAGTCTCTATAGGAACTTGGGACTGGGCCCTATTTGCGATAATCAAGCAATAGAATAGGATATTCACAACTTTAGAGCCACATGGAGACGTTTGGTCTCACTGGAGGAGCGTTGACAATGATAGATGCATTCGCTTTATTTATGTATAAACTCCGTGACTATAGCAATAGCAGAAATTCCATATCCGAATATTCGGGACATCCGTTGATAGCTCCATCCTAGTCTCGAGGCCAGACGTTCACCCAACGATCAAAGAACAGTATTCCACCCATATAAGCCAAATCAAAAATTTAATAAACAAAACACCATGAAATGCGAATATACTAATTATAACAAGATGCTTACCTACTCAAGTCGGAATGTACTTACACGTCAATACCTCTTAGGCCTCTTTTTTGTGCTTCCTCCCGAACGCCCGATTTACACATCTCCAATGCAACCCCCCACTCCAAATGGCCTTGCCCTTCACCAACCACCCATTCTAACCACTTAACCACGTTCACTGCCTTCTCCAAATCTCTTTCGTCAGTGACCACGGTTCTCAACCACCCCACAACATCCTCGACATCCTCAACGTGAGGCCCTTCAATTCTTGCCGAATTATGCCAATTCGTAATTAAATTCCTGACATCATTCAAGGTACTTGCACCTTGAAGTATCGACCGCTTCTTCGCTTGGATGGTGACAACTTTTCGTTGATTGCTACCTGGCGGCTGTACCGCCGCTGGTTGACGTGATAGATTCTTCTTCGCAACAGCTAAAGAAGCGGCCTTTGCTTCCGCCCTTTTCTTATCTGCCCTCGCTTGCGCGATTACTTCCTCGCGGATTTCTGGCGGAAGTTCAGCTAGGAATGTTGGGTCAATACCAAGGGCCTCTGGAGGCGTGCTACTAGGTGGCTCGGATTTTCTGGTTGATGTTGAGGGGCGGCTAAAACCAAGTGTGTTTGTCGTGACAGGTGTCTTCTTCTTGGGCGTCTGTTTCTTTATGTTTGAGGGGCCGGTTATGGCTGTAGTGATTCGACTTTTGTTTGGAGTCTGGGGTTTCGGTAATGAGATGTTGTTGACGGCTCCGATGGTTCTACTAGTGCTCGTTCCGCTACCACTCGCCCCTGCCCTGCCGTACTCCGCTAATATCTCTGCCCTAATATCTTCAGGAAGTTCATCTAGAACGCTGGGGTCAAGTTGCGATTGTGCTGGGAGCTGTGTAAAAGCTATTGTCCTTGGGGGGGCTGGTTTAGGTTTGAGAGCCACGGGCGGAGCCATTGGCTGCTCTTTGCAAGCTTGCTTCTTTTGCTGTTCTGCCAATATTTTATCTCTCATATCCTCCGGCAGGGAATCAAGTACCGATTGATCAATTTGTGTGGGTACTAGGAACTGCGACAACATCGGGGGCATATTCGGTTTGGAAAGCCTGATAGCTGCCTGGTTCTCTCGCTGCGTAGGTTCCGGGCTGGCTCGGCGCTTCCCTTTGTCGACTGCTGGTATAGGAGGCGGCAGCATACTAGAATCAAAGGACGTTGGTGGTTCGATAGCAATTTGGCGGCTGAAATCCAACTTCTTTTGGGAACTCCCAGTCACCGAAGTGTTCACTGGCGCAAGTTTTGTCATACTAATTCCTAACCCTCTGATTTCTTCCGGAGGACAGTTGAAAGTCTTTAGGGCACTACACATTTCCTTCCCAATGATTTCCTTGTCATTAGTTGCTACCCCGAGCACAGCTGATTTATTGAAAGTATCGCATTGCCCATGCCCAAGATACTTGGGCGGATTCAAAGGGGCATCCGGGGCTCGCTTCATTAATTTGAGACTAAGATGCGTGCCCCGCAAGTTCTGAGAGTAGAGGCGGCGACTAAGCTCGCCCGCGAGGTTATACATAAACTCGGTAACCTGAGTTGAGGTTTCAAAGCGAACCCCCCAATTCCTATGTATCTGTCGTAAGCATATGTTTGAGAAGGAGGATAGGGTAGTCTCCAATCTAGACGCTCTTGAAATAGATGGATGGGGAGAGGCACATACACATCAACCGTTACACTCTTGCGAACAGTCACATCACCGACTTCTTGTTTGTCTATACCCCTGGCATATTCAAATAGCTTTTCACCAGTTTTCGGCCCCATCACCCGCTTCAGTTTATCTTTGGCCACATCTCTAAGTTCTCCGACTGTTTCTATGCTTAAATCTTCTTGGATCTTTTGTGAAAGGTTGTATCCCACGCCAGGCAGATCCCTCACCTTCAAATGGGATACAAACTCTACAAATTCATCAGGCTTTAGGTGGTACTGCCCTGCGGGTTTCGCTTTCCTCAGTGCTAGCTTCGCGAGCAGCACATTAGCACCTGCGCCAACCGAAACTTCGCACCCCGTTTTAGTTCGCACGCCATCGCGGATGGATTTCGAAATTTCGAATACTTTTGCATGTTCCTCTGCTACCGTCATACCCAGTCCCGAAATTAGATTGGTGATATCAAGTAGGGCTTCGTCGATGCTAACGCTTTGAACAACGCTGGCACCCACACCCATGAGTACCGTGTAAAACGCTTTTGAAGCGGTTTCGTAGGCGGGAAAGTCGTACGGTAAAATCACAAGATTCGGACACAGCTCTAAAGCTTGCTTCATCCACATCCCATTTTTGACACCCGATTCGCGGGCAACATAGTTGCAGGATGCTATCTCAGAGGAGGGTCCAGAAGAATGACCTACCCCAATAGGCTTTCCGGAAAGATCGGGTCGGGATTTCGCTGATACAGAAGCGAAGAAGCAGTCAAAGTCAACATGCAGGATATATCTATTAGCAGACAAAGAGGGTTTAGGGCGACGAGGTGTTTGAGATGTCAAAGATTGGAAATACGACTTTAAGTCGGCTTTCCATTGCGAGAGATGGTGAAGCCGGGACTCTGAGTAATATTTCGTGAGAAATTCGGGATTTAGAACTGTATTTTGCCGAACCTTGGGGTTTGATAGTAGGTTGGTGTTATTTTCTAGGGCGGTAAGCTTCTGCTTCTTGTGCACTAGCGAGGGGGGGTACTCCGAATCAAGAAACTCGGCATTCGGGCCATTTAGGCGATCCTCATCGCCCTCCGAAAGGATAGGGGATTCCGAATCGGCAGGACCCTCAATCTGCGTTACTACCCCTTGGGCGAGTAGGCTTTCGTCGTCATCTTTGAAAGGATCCTGGCTGCTCCTCAAGTCGTTTTGAAGCAGTTGAGACTTCGAACTACTGCTAGATAGACCTGCGGGTACAATAAGATGGGAGTCTTGAAGCGTCTCTTCTTTGGACTTCTCGTCTGAAAAAGACATTATCTCTGGCTCATGAAACTCGGGGATAGCGGGGAGATTTTCTGTCATCTCTTCATCTTCTAGTAATGGAGAAGAAGGCTGTTTTGAAGGCGGGACCCATTGCGCATCAAGTTGAGTTTCTTTTACAAACGACCCAAAAGACTGTGATGTCGATGATGGTCCGTCTTCGCCGGAGCGAGAGAGCAGTCTGGCCGCTGTAGACTTTCGCTTCCCCGTAAACTCTCGATAGGAGGAATTCGGGCGGTTCCTCTGACTCAGTATCTTCCCATCGCCTTGTGATTGGGTATATGCATTGGGTTTGAACCCTCCGAAACCAAGAAGGCCCTGGTTTTGGTCACCTTCTACGACCCTGTAGTCGGTCCATGGCAATAATACTCCGGCTTCGATGGAATCCACGATCCAAGCCGGCTTCACAATCTTGTATTTTGCGAATTCCACCTTTTTCTTGGGCGTAAGAGCTGTCGCTATGATATGCGTGACTTGCGTTTTGCCATCAAGATATTGGATGAAAACGCCCCCATGGCGCACGACCATGATGTTGAGGTCGTTCAAGGAGGGCTGAGTATAGCCGTTCACATACATGGCCATACCCTTAAATAACTGAGGAGCGTTTTCAGACTTGTAAGTCTCCCGGATATGAGCATCTTTATTCTGAAGCTTTATTTTCTTGTTCTATTATTCAAAGTCTCCAAGTTAGCAATCCCTAGTATATATCTCTGATCCCTATCAAATATCTCAAAGAGAGTATATCATCCATACACGAAAGTAATCCCCAAATCCGCCAAATGAAGAACCTCCATATTCTTCGCCATCCTCATCAACGAACTCATGCGACTCAAATCGCTTGACTGTATCCTTGGAGTTCTTATCCGAAGCGTGGAAACTGTTTGCCATGTTTAGGTATATTCTTATCCGTTTCTGTTCCTTGAAGTCAACCCCTTGCTCTTTCTGCTATTATCCCATGCTCATGCAGGACAGCCGAATATCGTAGTGACGACGACGAGACACGCAACGATGGAAAGTCGAAAAATCGCTCTTCAACATGATGAGACCCTCGAGAATAACGGGAACACCAAAGGATGTAATTAAGGAAACGCGCAACTTTTCTCGTGGCAGCCAGCTCGTTTTCCCGTGATATCCGCGTCGTCTCTTAGCTATATTAGTCATCCACGCGATGGAACCCCAGACAATCGAGACGATGCGATTGGGCAGGCTCCCGATGTCAACGTTCCCCGATGCCGTTGCAGGACTTAGTGTTCCCTTTGAGCTTTAGTGTGGAGGTCCTCCGCAAGGTCTTTACTGGGGGGGCTGAATGGGCCCTGTCTGGTTGCTGGGTCAAGCGTTCTGAGTTTGGTGGTTGGCTGGTTCAAAAGTCTTTTTGGGGTAAAACATCGCGGCAGAAAAAGTTGTGTCGGATTTTTTTTTTTTTTTTTTTTTCTAAAAGAAAATCTATTTCTTCTTCTTCCTGAATTTTGCAACGTTACCTCATCTTCATCTTTAGTCACTACTCCACCTCATCGATACTCTTCCCTTTTGTATTATCTACCCATACATATTCCCATTTGTTCTGTACATTTCATTGGACTAGGTTCACGATCTTACTCTCACAATGTCCGCGACTCCAATTAGACTTTGGAGCCTTACCGTCCCTGCGACAGGCGAAATCGTCGCTCTCGAAGAACTCGGAATCCCACTCAATGTAGAGCTCCCTAACCCCTCGGATATACGTCGATGGAACTCTAACATGAAATTGAAATAGGTTTCTATTACTATGGCTGCCATTGACCCTACAGAAGAGGCCAAGGGAGACGGTCCAAGGCTCTCTACTCTCAAGCTTCTCCACCAGAATATGAGCGAACCCGACGTTGAGGACTTTGACGATGACGAATCTATCGATTCAGACCTTGCCTCCGGAGGGGATGACTCTGAGGAAGACTCCGAAGAGGAGGAGGAAGAGGAAAAGCCAAAGGGCAAGGGCAAGGGTAAGGTCGCTGATAAGAAAGACGACAAGAAGGCCGACAAGAAGGCCGACAAGAAGGCTGAGGTAGGCGACGAAGACGACGAGGATGACGATGACCTTTTGCTTGAAGGCTCTGATGATGAGGATGATGACTACGAAGAGGTTGTCGTCTGCACTTTGGACTCCACCAAGGTAACTCGCCTCTAAGACTCACCCCATTCCACCAATGGCTTCTCACTAACTGGTATCCAGACATACCAACAACCACTACAACTCACTGTCGGCGACGGCGAGCCAGTCTTCTTCAAGGTTACCGGCTCCTATACTGTCTACCTCACCGGAAACTACGTCACAGAGCCCCGCCAACTACCTCCATCCTACGGTGGAGACGACTCTGAGGACGAAGATGATCTATATTCCGATGATGAGGATGAATTCGACATGGATGCCGAGGATGAACTCCAGCAGGTCCTTGCGCAGCTCAAGAGTGGTGCTTATGACGATGTTGACGCCGACTCCGACGAGGAATCCGATGATTTGGACGACCTCGAGGATCCCCGTATCACCGAAATCGACGACGATGAGGAAGCTCCAGCATTAGTCAAGTCAAAGAAGCCAGAGGAGGTTCTTACCAACAAGGAAAAGAAGGCTGCCGCAAAGGCCGCTCAGCTTAAGGCTAAGGCTGCCGAGACAGCCGCCAAGGCACTCTCCGCGAAGAAGCGATCTGCAGACGAAATGGATATTGATGTTCCACCCAGCAGTGAGACTCTTTCTAGCGGTAGCGCCGCTCCTGCTGCCGCCACTGAAGCTCCACAAAGCAGCCTCTCCAAGAAACAACAGAAGAAGCTCAAGGCCAATAGCGGCGAGCCCGTCTCTGTTTCTACCCCAACCGAGAAGAAAAAGGTCCAATTCGCCTCTCAGCTCGAACAGGGGCCCACGCCAAATGGCAACAAGTCCCCCGCAACCCCAGTCGAGAAGAAAAAGGCCGAGAAGACCAAGGACGAGAAGCCAACTGCTCAATCCTCGAAGTCCCGTACCGTTGATGGTGTCAAGATCGAAGACCACAAACTTGGTAGCGGCCCAGAGGCCAAGAAGGGCCAGAAGGTTTCTATGAGGTATATTGGCAAGCTCACTGATGGCAAGGTCTTTGACAGCAACAAAAAGGGTAAACCATTTACCTTTAACCTTGGAAAAGGTGATGTTATTAAGGGTTGGGATATCGGTGTCGCTGGTATGAAAGTTGGCGGAGAGAGAAAACTCGTAATTCCAGCAAACCTCGCGTACGGAAACAAAGCTCTGCCAGGTATCCCTAAGAACAGTACTTTGGTTTTTGAAGGTAAGTTTCAAATCCACGGTTTTTTATACAATATTTTTGAAAGTCCAGCTACTAACGGTTGTCATAGTCAAACTTCTTGAGATCAAATAAATACTTCTACGGTACCTTGCTTATCTATTTTGTCATTATCTTTCTTCGCTCGTATTAATATTCATGATTTTCCTAACTGTTCTCCCGTCAACCAAAGAAAAAGTGTTTTTCTTACCACGCCTTTGTCTCTGTTTGTGATCCATCTTTGTACTATATCTTCTATACCGGTTTATTTCCCAGAGACACTATTGCACCCGCCCACAAAAAACTTTTTTTGAAGACCCCATGATAATTACATCGTAGATAGCTTAATGATAGACACATCGATACTCCTATATCACGGTTTTCTCATCGATAACACCCTAACACGGTCCCTGTTAACACTAGTTCCTCTACCCAAGCTTCAGCCTATATATACTGCCTATAACTTGCACCTTCTTTTGATTAGATAGGAAGACTTAAGAATTACTGACACATCTAGAACTATATATTAATTAAGTACATTTTAATAACAATTAAATCGCCTCCTCACTTGTTTAACAGAATGACCAGCATCAATAATACCCGTCAATATCCGCACTCTTTGTTCCAACTTTAAGAGAAAGACGAAAACTCATACATACAAACAAAATTCAAAAGTAAAGAACAGTAATACAGAATAAAAGAGAAGGTTGATAGCAAGGGAGAGTAGAAAATTTAAAGGTGAAACGGCACAATAAGATTGCGTGACAGGAACGAAATGACATATATGTACCTATACCCCCGCCGCTAGAGCACACAGACGTATACAGAGAAACTCAGCCAAAGCTTTCTAGTTCTACTCGGGCTGGTAGATTTCTTTGGGATCCGTACGAGAAAGACCATTATTAACCTCTTCTGCAGGCATAGGATCCGGGTAATTATGTTCCTTGCTGTAACGAACGTACGGATCGATAGCCCAGCGGAAAACCATCCTATTGTCTGACCAGCTTCCTATATCCATCCCCATCCAGCCGCCCCGAGTATCATCGCCAGCGCCACCTACGCAACCTGACATCGCGGTAGGGACCGACAGGAAATTCCTCATGACCCTGTGGCAAACGCCTTGAATGCCAGTGAACAGGGACATCGGATACCAATACTTACTGTTCTCGAACCCCTTCGGCTGATAGATAAACTGGAAGTTGACCCGCATGGTTCGGCTTCCTTCCAATTTAACAGCCTTGTAGATCGTCCCCAACGAGAACTCTCCAAGGTCGTCAATTGAGATACCCCTCGCCATTTTGTACATGTTTGCGTCGAACATAGTACAGTAGAAGTCCGATATTTCTCTAAGATCTGATAGTTTTGCATATACATACTTGCCCTTATCAGTGAAGCATCTGGCCATGTAAGTCGGCTTGAGTTTTACGAATGTAACTCCACCTACTTTGGTTGAATCCGGATCCCCAGGAGGGGGCGGAAACGCGGTCCCGTCAGTTGTATCAAAAAACGACTTTATATCATTGAATTCAGACATAACCGCCCTCTTTCTTGGAATATTCCCCGAAAGTCGCTTCGTGACTTGGGTTTCCCCTTCCGCAGTCGCATTTGAATTCTTTAGATCCGATAGTTTGACCACTGTTCTCACAGGCGCATGAGAGAGCATTTCTGCCAGTCCACCGTTCCAGACTATGGTTATTCACACAATGCCCGAATCATTAGCTTATTTAGCTATCACAAAAAAGCCCCGATGAGGACCAGATTCAAACTGAAGAGGCGGACGGGAATAAATACGCTGATAAGCTCTCGACGGATGGGGGGGCAAGAGAGGCAAGAATAGACGTTAAAGAAGAAAAAGGGCATATAACTTATAAACACTAAAACTTACCGGAATGGTTGAACGTATATCGATCAAATTGAAACTTGCCCATCCGCTCACTTTTGACCGGTTTGAGAGTCGGGTTTGTATCCAATATATGATCAAGGAGCATACCAGGTGTAACCCGCGTATTTGGTATTGGCACATGAGCAGGCTCATCTCTGATGGCTAGTAGATGATGAAGAGGGGGGACTTCATCATGGCTTAGATCTCTTAAGTAAAGATCATAGTCAATAGGAGTCCTCTTTTCGTTTTTTAAGCTACTACCAATTATAGCGCCATTAACTAGATATGGTTCCAGAACGGATAGAAATAACCAGGAAGCACTGAAGAGTTTCATCCTAGTCATCTCCTTACGTATAGGGGATATCGACTTTCCGAACAGTCTATACGTGAGAGGGATTGATGGTCTCTGCTAGAGCCTTTAGGAGAAGGATTTTTTTTTTTAAAAAAAAGGGGGTTCTTTGACAGAAGATTTTGGAAATTCAGGGAAATCTGTACCCAAGTTCAAAAGTGGGGGATCGAGGACTTCTTGAATGCTTCTGTTCAGAGATCCACATTTGTATAATATTAATCGGTCCGAACCCAAGCAGCCAACAGATATCATACTTCATGTAAATACATACACCCTTTGCATACCTAGCGCCTACCTACTGAGCCGTCAATTTCCCCATGTTATGCTTTGTAGCAGCGTTAACTCGACCTAAGCTAGAGCACAGCCTTAGACGGAGCATCTAGAGTTATAACAGACATGTTCCATACTCCAGTGGTCATAGTTGGCGGCGGAACTCGAAACCTTGTTGTAAAAGATTGCACAGCGCAGTCCAGACTTGACCAGGGATTCTCGCGGCTAGCCTCAATTGCAGTCTTAAAATCTAGGTACGGGACAATCATTCATTGATGGGGTCAGCTTTTTCGCATAGCTATTCAATAACTTCGACAGGATCCTAAATTGGAAAGCTTCCCAATTAAAACGCTTCATACAAAGACTTCAACCATGCCCCTTGAAACCAGAGTGTTACTTCTGTTAGTTCTGTGCACTTACAACATTTGCAACGTTAAATTTATAAACCCGTTCAGTACCATCTGGAGTTGTGCGGCGAGCAATATTCAGTGAGTTTATCCAACATCAACTTAACCAACATTAACTCTTGGTGCGCAGCCAATGCCTCATGCAAAATAGATATGATCCATCACACGTCGACATATTAGGTTCGATCATGGTGAAGGATGTCATGCGCACCCCCGAAGTTCTCCCACAAACCGGCATCATTTCTTTTTTGTCTACAAAAGGAAGGGGGGAAAAAATTATATCTGGACGGTATACCCCAGCGGCGTCTTCGTCCCAGCCTCAACCCCAATTGCTTCCCCCTTCAGGTTCGTCATATCCAATCATCTAGTACACCTACTTAAATAACGCCATTTAATCAGTTTGTAGGTCTCCTCACTACCTAGACACCCAGAGCTTTGCAGCATATAAATTACCCTCGAACTAACAGGATCTCTTAATATAATCTCTCGGAAGACATCAAGCTGTTCCCAAAAGATTATATCTACATATATAATAATGCGTTCAATCGGCTTGGTTCTCAATACATTCTTCTTCATTCTCGCTGCCGATCTCGTCCTCGCAAAATGGAACTGGGGCTCAGAATGGAAAAACTCTAAACTCGATGATGACCGGTGGCAGGTGTCAGTCGAACCTACTGGTCAAAAGACCGGCTGGTACCAATTATCGTGTAAAAGGGCACGAGGAGAAATCCGCGATGGCAAGCTACTAGCCCAGAACAAAGACCATGATGGTGTCCAGGTAGTTAATAACTGCGAAAAAAGCTGTCGATGTAACATGTTTGGAGAAGTTCTTTTGAACCCACTTGCCGCGGAGATTTGTAATAATGATAGTTTTTTAAAGAAATGCATTGCTACAGACAGGTGAGATATAACCCCCAAATCCGGCCGTCTCCAAAGCCCATAACCCGAAATCTTATTGACTTCAATGTCTGCCTTCTAGAGGGGGGCTTGGTTGCAAATGCACATGGATCCAGCAACCGAATCTGGCCTTCTCTGAGGTTGCTTCCGATTGGCTCAAAGGACTTCAGGATACAAATCCGGGAGAAAAGGGTGATTCTCCTATGGTTGACCCAACTCCACCTCATAAAGACAAGCAGGGCCCTGGATTTCAATGGTTTAACGAGAAAGAGTTCCGCAAACTCTAAATACTACCGTCTTGCAGCCCCCAATTCCCCATTACAGCCCGCATTCTCCGTATCATATTTTCTTACTCATAAATTAATTCTTCGTTTGTTTCTATGTTTCTTTATTTTTCCACGCCCTGCTTTTTGTAGACTTTTTTATTTAAAAGTCGCGATCAGATCGGTTCTCCAAACGATGTTCTATAGCTTCTATTACTTAAGCTGTATTCCTAATTATTTACATGTAATTATATATTTACAAATTAACTTAGAAGCCGACTTTTCAGCCATATTGAAATTCCTTTGGCTCTCTAGAATTCTTCCTAGCGTAGTCATAATTTATTTCATCAAGCATTAAACCCGGCGCCCACAACGTCGTTCTCCCTATATTTTGATCTCAAGATGGAGGTCGAGGCCTTCAGTCTGACAAAAATGCCATTCTATTTTGTAAATTCGCTCTCCGTAGTTTATATTTTCTCCTCAAAAGGATATTGAATATAATCCTGCCTATGCAGCTAACGATTTATATGAAAGTATCAATATAATAACCCTATTCACACTCTACCATCAAAGCATATACTATACATCACTGATAATCACGACCTATAATTCGAGCATAAGACGTAGGACATCCGGACCTCTCACTTCTGAGCCTCTATGTAGTACTACATGATTATAATACAAGGTAAAATCTACCAAATACTGGTAAATGAACATGGCCTATTTACTTTAATAGCTTCTAGACATGAATAAGACAGAAAACTCTCAATCCTTTATTTTTATCTACTATAGCACTCTAAAAAAAAGACGCATTTAGAAAAAAAAAGAAGAAAAAAACCAAGTGTCTGAGAGATGCACCCGTAATGCTTAACCATCCTCCGCTAAAGGCCGCCAAGGCCAAAGGTTATCCTATAAACAAAAATAAATATGTCTCCAGAAAAAAAAGGCCCACTAGAAGACAAAATTCAACGTAAGAAAAAAAAGGAACATAGGGCACAAACAAAATTCCCCCTTCTTAGATACCAATACCTTGACCTTCAAAGCCCCAAAGATAGTTAATTGTTAAAGAGCTTTTTTCGAAACACCCCTCGATCCTCCCTTATCATTCTGTCTACGCCGCTTTATAAACTTTCCCACCCACCGGTATTGAAATCAGGTTCCAACCTTCTCGCAATAACTGTTGGGATCAAATGCTGCAACCAATAGGCCCTCAAGTGCGCATCATAACGCTTCTGGTTTAAGAACAACTGTCGATTACGTCTACAAATGGAATAGAAACATTAGCATTACATCCAACTCAACGCTGTGCGGTTTCATCATGGCAACTCAAGAACCCCAATTTGTTGCAATAGTTGCGTTGTGGCAACGCATAAAATACAACATTCTTATGTTCCACAAACACCTTGTTCCAACAGAATTCGAATAACACGGGGATCGTGAAACGGAATGTTATTCACTAACCTTAAATTTGGATCAACCTCGCCGTGCTTGTCGAGGTATGGCGCGACAGCCCAAGCCCCGTAGCCGCTGTGCAGGTAGAGAACGTGGCACTTGCGTATATTGATGAAAATGCCAATGTTGTTGCCACAACTAAATTTTGTTCCAGAAAATGTCAGTTTTTGGTCTGTATATCTAGGCGCCTTCGGCCTTTTGAAACGCCTGTAATGTGACAGCAAAAATTCCAACAATTCCATATTCGAGAAAAGTCTAGGGCCAAAAAAAGGGCGGTCTGAAAACGGGTCGTCAAGCTCCTTTTACTTTAGTGGAAGCTATTCGACGCTGCAGGAGCAGCAGAAGCAACAACATTCATCGTATAGTCTAGACCGCGGCACTCCTAGGAACTCCCAAACGACCAGGGGAGAGGGAAAAAAAACACTTACACTTTCAGATGTTGATTCGCGCCACCATGTCTCGTAACACTATCCATACAGCACAAACTCTGACTACAAAAGATATCCCCGCACAGCAGACACACCACAGGATCGCTCAACTCCCTCCCGCTCCTCGGACACTTCCGTTTCATCGCCTCCTCGACAAGTGTGTCATAGTGTAAGGGGAGTCCTACCAACTCTAAGATGGATGGATGACTGAGCTTCATTAGACTTTCGACTTCATCCTCGGTTTTAGAATTAGAGGTAGGCGCAGAGGTATCAGGGGCGGTAGTGGTGGTAGGGGGTGGAACGGCGACAACCGGTGTAGGCGTCGACGCCGTTGGTGTAACGGTACCCTCTTCCTCGATTTTTTCTCGCCTGGCTTCTTCTATAGAAAGACGCCAGTGTTTGCACCAACCCATGATGATTGACCGAATGATCTCTGTTCCTTCGTCCTTCGTTGGGGCGTGGAGTGAAAACACATGTTCCAAAGACGGCAGACCAAGAAGCCTAGTGAGTCGAACATGCTCCGGTTCAAAACTCGTACTATCCTCGTGTGGGAATGTGACCATATACCGCGAATGAAGCAAGAACACGCATTTTCGTAGGAAAGGATTGATGTACTTGGAAATAAGGTGCCTGAACAAAGCTGGCGAAGGCGATACGTTCGGTTTCACCGCCTCGGGATCCGCGCCGGCAGCGTTGGCAAACTCCGCAAAGCTCCTAAAGTTGTCTAGATCCTGCGCTGGGTATTTCAGCTGCGAAGCAATATTTGCAAATCTGGCCCCATCCTCGCGCGTTGCACTGAGGTCAAGTGCTTCACAACTCTTGCTGATGAACAGGATAGTCTTGACAATTTCAGCGATGTAGCACAGCGTCATGATGTGTTTGAACTCCACATTCAGGGAAGGACACAAACATAGTGAACACTCTGCCAGGAAAACAAAAACATCTTCTGAAAATAAGGGAGTATGATTTTGGTAAATGTTATCGCCATCATAGATCTTTGGGTGTCCTACGAACAGTTTTACCATTTGATCAAGATGGATCTCCTTGTATTGCAGGGCAGTTGAGCTCTCGTCATTAAGGCCACCAAACACAATGTATGAATAAACACTCTCGGCGAGTATTCGCAAATATTTAAGATTGTGTTCCGGTGTTTTCTCAATGAGATTTGCGCCCGGCCTGGGTTCTGCGCCACGCAACCAAGTCTCCGTCGTAGAGATCGTGAAACCAAGGATCCTCATGAGTGCGTCGACCGAATGCAGGTCACTTGACGGATTGGAAGTTTCATTCGGTAGCGGCCTGTTGGTCTTGATCTTATTGAGATGTAGCGTATCTCTCATACGCTTGTATATTGAGAATATTGCTTCGACTTCAATAGTTGGTCGATCCGACGCACGACTCTGAGTAGGAGGCGGAGGCGGAGGAACGACGGGATCTTGAGCAGCGGGTGTCTGCGCAGGTGGGACCGGAGTCTGTAACATCGCAAGCTGCTGTTCCATAGTGATCGCTCCACCGACAGGGATGACAACAACTGGTGGTGGAACAAGCGTCGCTTCTTCCTCAATAGCTGGCTCTACCGGCGGTGTAGCTTCAACCGGGGGAGCAGGAGGAGTTGGTTGCTCAGGTTCCTCGCTAGGCGTCAGCTTTGTTGCGATCCCATCGATGAAATTTGTAGTCCCGTATCCTAAAAACTGCTCCTTATACTTCCCAAGTGAACCGGTATCATTACTGTCCGTTGCCTTTTCCTTCTCGAGCCTAAGAACCGAAGGTGCAATTTCCTGTGACAGCCATGTCGAGAAATCGTTCTTCGTAGCCACGATCTCCGCAACAGAATCCTCAACCTTCGGTTTCCATACGATTGGCAGGAAAGTATTGCCGAGCGCTTTGCAAAGTGGACACAAGAACTCCTTCATTTCTAGTCGCTCAGGATGTGCTCTGGAGATCTGATGCTGGTGTCGTCGTTGAACAGAGGCAATATGCGACTCAAAACAGTCGTAATGCATCAAATGCCCACATCCTACGGCGACAGGTCCTAGTCTTGTAAACTCCGGTGCCCTAGGATATCCCTTCCCGAGACCTTGCCTGGTGACCACAATTTCGCTGCCATCCTCTGATAATTTCCTGACAGAATCGCGGTTCATGCCTGCGACTCCAAAAGGCCGTAGGGTCTCGGCCGACCTGTCTAGATTTTCAGGTGTGTTCAAAACCTCATAAACGTAATCCGAATCTTTCAAGTTGGTCTGTCTGAGAACATTCGTCTCTTGAATCATCGCGAACGTTCCAAAGGCCTTAGAGTCATCCAGCTGCTCGGAGCACATAATACAATCCCCAGTCGGGAACTCCCAGGTAGGCTTCACAGCAACCCCTGGTGCATCCTCATCCATAAAGTCATCGCTTAGATCATCGTCGTCATCAAATCCAAAGTTATTCTGCATGAAGCTTTGTTGCTGGGCTTGGAATTGTGCCATAATATTTGCCTGGCGTTGTTTAGCAAGCTCTTTCTTTCGTGCAAACTCTTCCTCCTCCTTTTTGATTTTAGCTGCCTCCTCATCTTCCTGCTCATGAATTTGCTTCTCAATCTCAAGCAACGGGGCATAGTCGGCGGGCTTTTTCTCTTGCATGCGTTTCAAGATAACATCGATGATCGGGGTACACGATTCGTGAAGTCCATCGAGTTTAATCTTGTAAAGGAGCTGCGCAACAGTCGGTGCCTTCTCAATCGTTTCCTTGGTTGCAACTGTAATCACTTCCAATATATCGGGAGAAGGATCCTTAGGCGCCACAGCCTTTGATTTGAGAGCATAAGAAACAAAAGACCCCTCTGTCCCCTCAGCAACCGAATCATCTTCCGCAATGGCAATCTGGATAAGGTAGAGCAGAGCATGCATGTAAGAATCAACCCTCGTATCCGGAATCGCGGGGTTAACAGTCTTATGTATAGCTCCGAACAACAGACCGAAGTAAATCATCTGGGTGAAGACCTTGGTTTTCGTAATATTGGCCAGCCCCACGAAGGCACCAGACTGTATCGGTTTGAGACGAGGTTCGTAAACCACATTCTTCTCCTGGATACCTAGTTTTGTGGCCATATGTTTCTTGTAGATAGTTTCGGCCTCTTCCCGCTGATTCTTGCTGTTCTGAAGAATATACGGGTCGATGTATTCTTTCCACTCACCCTTGAGTTCATAAATACCGGAGTCGCTCAACCCATCTGGTGGCTTGTAGGTCGCCATCTCCGCCAGCACATCTTGGAAGTTCTCTAGATCGAGGAGCCTATCAGGTATCTTCTGGGAGATATCCGAAAAGCTAGACGACTTAGAACATAGAACATGCGTGATCTCGCGGCGTAATTGCAATGTAGGGATGTCCTTTTCTTCGTCGTGCGAGATCAATAGAAGGCGATCACTCAAGAGAGAGATAAGCAAAAGGTAAAGATCCTCGACCAAATCCAGATGCTGTGGAGCTTCAATATTCGCCGGCGCACGGAAGTCTCCTCTAAACCAAGAGTCCAGCGTGAAACGATTGATCATGGTGAGTAGCCATTTCGCAGGTTCAATTACCACCGAAGCAACTTGCAGCATGAAGATGTCGCGGTTGTATGTGAGGTCTCTCTGCGAGACTCCCTTGTAGGTATTCATCTGATGTCGAAGACTGAACCCGTTTCGGACCCACATTCCGGCCTTCATTTGTGACAGCCAAACGCAGACGCGGAGAGGGTAGTCAAAGAGCACGGCCAAGAAATCTTCTTGGTCGAATTCTCGTTTCCAGTTATCGGGAACACTGAGGTCTTCAGTTCTAAACCTGAGCAGAGTTTTGAGTTTCTCATTATCCATCCCATTCCCGGCTTCAATCAGCCAGGACAAAAGGTAATGCATCGCATGATGGAAACTAATCGCCTCGGTCTCAACTTTGTACTTTATGACACGATATAAAGGTACCACCCCGTTTTCGTCAGCTTCCATATCAAACCCAAACAAGCCAATCTTTTTTTCGTCTTCACCCTCTTGACTCTCTTTATGAACGAAATCCACATCGTCCCTTATCTCAGCGTTCTTAAACCTCTGCCTTTCCATACCAGCGGCATGCCTAGTTGTAACCTTAGCCACCAGTCTGATAGCATCAGCCAAATGCTGGTCCCCGCCAGCGTTCGGTCTCCTAAAGGCATCGGCGTATTGTCGGCAAAGCTTGTTGATCTCCCTCGTAATAAGACTGGCGCAAATCCAAGCATCCGATTCATATTCTATGTGGCTACCAATGGCTCTGTTGTTGTAGCAGATACCTTGGTGGAGTTTAACAAGATCCAAAAACTGCAGAGTAGGAGCAACTCGCGTCCTTAAAAGCTCTTTCACCGAATCTGACCCGAACAAATATTTCATATCTTGAAAGAAATGATACATTCGCCGATTCGTCAGAGATCCAGTATCGAAGGCAAGAGTTGCATTAGGATTAACATCAGCGGGATGTCCAACTTGACGAGTCGTCAGGAAAGTATAAAGAATAGCCATGAGGCTAGTCAAAAAGTTCCCTCGGGAGACAACTTCCGCAGTGATTGATGGAGTGGTAAGCATTTGTAATGAGAGGTTGATAATTGAATGATCTGGCTCCCTGTCGGCAATGAGGTAGAGCTGGCTGAGAATGGTATAGAGGCCAGCGAATCTTAACCCCAGAATCCGCTTAAACTGAGGGATCGCGACCACCGTACCAATATAGAGCTCTCTAAGGTCAATTCTAGCCTTCTTCCACATTCTCAAGTCGAACATTATAAGCCAGTCGAGCCTCACACGCTGTCTAAGGTCCTCATAATAAGGTGTAGTCTTGTGCGGGATGTGTGTGGTCTCAAGCCAGTGCGCGCCAGGCTTCCCGTGGGCTTCTTTACGTTTGTGGTGCTTGCCAGGTGTGTGAGGGATGCTGGGTGCGAAGGGGGGTGGAAACGGGACGGTAGCTTCGGATTGAAAATCATTCGCAGCAGCACCTTCTCCAGACATTGCGATATCGCCGTCTGTGTCCGTAGCCTGACCTGCAGCCTGCGTATTCGAGCTTCCTTCTCCTCCATCTACCTCCATATTATCACCACCGCCTCCCTCCTCGTTGTTAGTCTCTTCATTCTCTTCGGCCTCTTCTTCCTCCTCTTCTTCCTCGCCGTTCGCCTCGCGAGCAGCCCGCTCTTCCTGCTCCTGTTGCGCCCGCAACATCCTAATCTCTGGGCTTTGCATAACACTTTGAGCATACTCCAAGGTCTGTTGGCTCTCAGCATATTCGTGGTCATCGATTCCCTTCATTCCAATCTCAATATTCCATGCCTTGGATCCCTGTTTCCAGACACCAAGAAGCTCTTCACAGACCGTTGTCCTTAATATATCAGGATCATCGCCCACAGCACATCCTGCAATATCCACCAGCCACTCAATGATTGTCCCACACATCTGTTCCCTGAAAGTATCCCTTGCCGATCTAAGGGTCATTGTCAACTTTATCCTCTCGATAATCTTGCTCTTGTTGAGAAGATCCGAAATATCGGTACTAAAGTCAACAACGCTACGACCGATCAAATCAGTCTCTTCGGCACGTTTCAAACACCAGTCCTTCGGCTTCCTGCACGCTCTTCCAAGTTGATCCTGAACTTCTCGCACAGTATGTTTTTCATCGTTCCAAAGAACCAACGAGAATTCCGGAGCTTCCATCCCGTTCTCTGCAACTTCGTAGTATTTCGCCTGCAACCGCGACTTCTCCTCATCTTCTCTGACTTTTTCTTCAGACTTCGGTTCACGCAGCTGTTCGGGCGAACACGAAATGATGTCACATAGATAATCGAGAGCTCGGGCAAGAGTATCGCGGATAGATTTTCGTAGGGCATCGGGGAGGGGTTGTAGCTGTTGGGTGGGGGACTTGGCGGATTGTTGATGCTCGTAAGCGGTATGGATAGCACATTTTACATCCCTTCGCCAGGCTTCGCGGTCACCGCAGTCGCAGCATCCGCTATTACCTAGACTAATGCTGACAAAGACACTGTGATTTCTATGGTCGGAGGATTCGAAGCATTTGGCACATAGTACGGAAGTTTCATCGAGACTGCAAGTCCTAAATTATAATAAAAAAACAGTCGACAATCAGTTTTCCTGTCCAAAAGAAAAAAAAGTGGTAGATAGAAGGTGAGAGGAATAGAAACTTACTTGCACCGATAAGTAGCTTCTCCATTTTTGAAGATATGGCCACAGGGTTTTCCCCTAGCAGCAGGTCCGTATTCTGCACCCTCAACAGCACCTTGTGCTTTACTTAGATTCCAAGCATCCTTGCCTGTCCTTGGAGGGATCCCATTGGGAAAGAATAACTTGATGTGTTCCTGGTTGTTACCGGCGAGACTGGCGAACAGCTCTTCCAAGAGCCGTAGGCGTGCTTCCTCGGTGTATCTGTATTCGTGAACGAGGGGTAAGTCGCGTAAAACTCGGGTGAGGGAGATTACAGGGTCGGAGGAAGCGAAGTCGGTTAGCATGGTGGTTGTGAAAATGATATCAGTGGGTCTTCGCGGGGTGATGGAGTCCGAGTGATCATGAAGCTTTTCTTTTTTTGTGTGTCTTTCTTCGTTTTAGGATGGAGATGATAAGGGCATTTCTCGAGCTCAGAAGAAGTATCTACAGGTAGTGCAAATGATAAGTAAGTATTTAGGTTCTTATAGAGTAGAGACTTCAACAAGTAAGCAAGCAAGCAAAATATAAAAGGGTGTAGGAATCAAGAATGCAAATGAGGGGTGTTTCTGATGAAGGACATGACATATCTCTAGTGCTGTCTCGGGTTTTTGAGTCGGGTTGAGAAGGCCGCCAGGATTCAACGGGTAGTGGCAGCAGCTTGTGCACTTTGGTCGCAAAGTCCAAGCTAAGCAAAGCAAAGGTAATCGAAACTTACCAAGAAATCAAACTGTCTGACAGGCAGCTGCCGTTCGTTCGTAATCGGTATCAAAAGCGAAGTTGAGTCAAGTGCGAGTAGGGACAAGCTCGGTTAGGTGAAGCTGAAAGGAAGAAGCAAAAGAGGATGGATGGATAGATAGGTGTTTGACAAAGGGTGTAATTGATTAACTAGTAATTGATCGATTGATTGATGATGGTGATGGATGGTTGATGGTTGATGGTTGATGGTGTTCAGTTAACGTTGGTGATAGTGATAGTGACAATGGTTGAAGTGGTTTGGGTTTGGGGGAATGCTGCTGGTGTTGTCAGACCTTCCAGCAACCAACAGGCAGGAAAGCTTAAACTAGAACTGCTGCCGTCCGTGCTGTCGACATCTAGCATCTACATACACTCACTTAACTCGCACTACAGATCAGATATATCACTCCACCGGAAAAAAGCATGCCTGAATGGATGGATGGATGGATGGATGGGCATGCGCAGGTGGAGCTCTTTGGATCCTGATCTGATCTTTTGCCAGGCCAGGCTAATTTCGAGGCTTCAACGAGGTATGGAGGAATCAATGCATTCTAAGCAAGCTAGCCAGCTCACGCCGGATCCTGCCATTGGGCCCTGCACCGAACCGAACAGCTCCGTCCGTGCTCAAGCTTACTCTAGTGCTAGCCTGGGTTCAAATTTCATGCACGGCTCAAATCCATGCATACATTATACATTTATTATGTACCGACGTTGTACTGTCTAGTCAGATCTAGCTGGCTAGCTAGGATCTGTTAACTCACAGTCTTTGGAGACGAAAGTGTGGAATGTCGATGCTGTATCACTCCAGTTATCTGAAGTTTGTCAGATGGGCTGCAGGATATATTTCTACTCTAAATTCCGCGTAGTATATATACTTAGTAAGTAAGTACTTAAGTAGTTAGCATATACATGTAGATCGAGATCATGATATCTACTGCACCAAGTCCTGAAGAGGTAGATATATGCATCGATATCAAGTAGGATCCGCTCCATGTACGATTGGTGATATCGCCAGACCGATATCGCGATACGAGATCTGGATCATGATGTATATATTCGAAGTAGGGATGTAAAGTAAAAAAAGAAATATTATAGATATCAACATCGATCTATCCAAGCTAAAATACTCAATGGATCATGATATATATCAAACTGAAACTGCATCCTGCACAGTTGGAATATAATTAATTGCAGAGGAACTTCAAGCTAGCCAAAAATCCATCTCCGGAGATCTGTGCATATGTCGTCAACCTCATGACCCCCAGCTAAATGCCAGGCATTCGTTACCAATCTTTTGCAGCCCTCCCGATGACTCGCACTTGCTTTCGTAGGTATATACTCAAGTAATGGGGTACTCATGCATTACACCTATAAGCAAGGATGCGTGGATGTATGGATAAAGTGTATCTTGGGTGCCATCCAAACTTCGAGTTTGATCGATCATTCCACCGTCTTCCAGACAGGCCTTACTCCTCGTATCTCATTCGTCAGTCCGTCCTGAATATCCCAGATAGGACAGACCAGTATCCCGGCGACATCATCTTATCATGCATAATATCGAACAGCTCAGAAGGCATCTTCTGAGCCCGAGCCCGCAGTTCCAGCATCCACCCTCAGATTCCGCCCCCCTCGAACAAAAAGAATAAAAAGTAAAGAATAAGAGGACAAGATAGAAAAATATCTCATCATTCCCCAATCTTTTAACCCGGACATCCCAGAGGTCCAGCTCAAATCATCCCCTTCATGGCGCCCAACTCATCCTTCGTACTTGACCCCCAACTTCTCCAAATCTCTAATCAACTCTCCCAATCTCAAAGCTTTATCCAACTGCTCAGGCAATAAAGTCTCCCCTTTCTCCTTCCTCGACTTTAATTCTTGCGCCTGTCGGATTTTCTTGTGTAACCCCTTTGCCTTCTTCTCCACATCCGCTGAGACTGCAGCTTCTCCCTCTGCCTTCGCCGGCTCAGAAGTAGTGGTGGTCGCAGCAGCAGGTGTAGCAGCAGCAGGTGTAGCAGCCTCACCCCCTTCCTCAGCACCCTCACCCCCTTCCTCACCCTCGTCCTCTTCCTTCCCTTCCCCACCATCAACACCAGCAGCACCCCCTTTCTTCGCCCTTCTTCTCTTCTTCTTCCCAGCTCCACCAGCTTTATTACCCTCCCCTACGACATCCGTAGCGCCGGGAACGCCACCACTGCCTCTATTCCTCCAAGCCTCAGCCGTCCTATTATGGTATTTCACCACGTCTTCAGCCGGTGTAAACCCGGGTTTTACACGACGTTCGGGCCTCGTGGTGCCATCTGCTCTTGTGGAGGAAGGGATTACCCGACTACCGGATTCGAGGGTTTGGATGCCTGAGGTCGTTGTGGACTTGGAATCTTTGGATTTTGACATCTTGTTCTTTATTTATTTATTCCTTTGGGGGGTTTATAGGTTTGGGTTTTGATGTTGTGAATATTGGTAGCTTGGTTTAACTAGCTTGGAGCTCTAAGTCGTGACGTCTTTGGTAGGGGAGACTGATTCATTCGAGGTTGAGAGCTAGC
Organism: Orbilia oligospora ATCC 24927; assembly: GCF_000225545.1. NCBI lineage: Eukaryota > Fungi > Ascomycota > Orbiliomycetes > Orbiliales > Orbiliaceae > Orbilia > Orbilia oligospora. Next base: position 1,055,515 of record NW_011645637.1, on the reverse strand, counting down.
TATATATATAACGTGGTCTGACGATAGTAGCAGTGTGTACGTATACGTTAAAGAAAGTAGGACCTGTTAATCAATCAATCAACCAGTCAATCAATCGAAACTCCAAACCATCCGAATAAAATAAAATAAAATTCACTCGTGTCGTCAAATTTAGTTCAGTCCGATCGTGACCGTTTAAAAATAAAAATAAAAATATAAAAAAAGGAAGAAAAGGAAGAAAAGGAACAGCCGAAAAGCATTGCCCAAAAAAACAAACCCGAACAAGCGTCGGAGATAAGGATCTAATCTAATCTCCACCCAATCAGATACCACCCATTCCCATCCTCCCAAACCAACCTCAAAATTCCGTCCTCTTCAACACCCGAACGTTAATTAACACCCAGAAACCCACCCGCGCAACGACGACACTTCATAACCACCACCCCTCTATACTCCCCATTACCCCCCCTTTCAAAATCGCCCATCATGTCGGTACGTACATACGCTCTCCTTCCCATAACCCCTTTTTTACTACCAGAACAATGCTAACTAAATCGAAAACCATAGCTCTCATCGACAATCTACAACACCGTCATGCGGAAGAACTGGGCCTTCGTTGGCGTCATCTTCGCCGGCGCATTCGGTGCCGATATGTACGGACCCTCCTCTCTCCCAATCCACTCTGAAATCGATATATAAACCCCTACCTACCCGACCTCAATCCATTACATACACACCGTAGACGGAATGACATCACCTACAAGAATGAAAGGAAGGAAGGAAGAAGAAAAGGCTAACCAAGTTCCACAACCTAGCGCTTTTGATGTCTACGCCCAGCGTTTCTGGGACTGGAAGAACCAAGGCGTAAGTTTCTCCAATTCACATATATACATCCGTATAACGATCTTGTTACTAACATTATTATCTCTTCCAAAACAGCGACAATGGAAGGTACAATACGATACCATAATCTACCCGAATTATAAAATCCTCCTAACCTTTTCTCATTCTAGGATATCCGTCAAAAATACGTCCTTTCCGAGGAAGAATAAAACAACAATCATACCAAAGACCAACTTCCTCTAGTCCTAAGTGATAAAAGAAACAATAACCTCCATATACCATTGGAAGAAAGCGAGAAAGAAAGAAAAGGCGGAAAGCGAATTGATAGAGATTTTCTTGTTTATAAAATCACCCATTCTTAGCCATTGTACAAAGACCCCCCTTTTTCTTTCAGCTCATCATTTACTGAACAGAATAAACTTATATACAACTTTTTATACTCCACCATATTCCCGGTTCAACTACTATTCTTACTTCGATACAACCATATAGGTATACAGAGCGGGAAGATGTTTGATATTGACAGTCTAAGAATTCCATTTCTAGTAATTCATATAAACACCTCACGGCCTTCCTCCTCCTCCGTGCACGTGCATACACCCGAGTATCCTTACTAATATAATAACCACCTCTAGCCTAAGATAGCATATACCAGTATAAAGTACCTATGTCACACAGACCAGCCTCCTTCATACATACATATATCCTCCACCAGCTACAAATAACAGAAATAAAAATAGGAAAAACAAGGAGAAGAAACGGAAGAAACAGAAGAAACAGAAGACCCCATGAAAAAAGCATTTTGCAACTCCAGTTAATAAAGAATGGAAAAAAAGAAGAAAAAAGTGAGCAAGGAGGGATAGATGCTTCTCATCATCATATCAGATATAATAAAGGATTGAAGAATAGTGGATCGAGGAGGAGATAGGTTTGAAGGATCGTGAAAGGCGGATGACAATGGTGATGTGTGGTATGTAGAGGTCCTTTTGTTTCCGATTGAACAGGAGATGAAGAAGAGGGAAAACGCCAGCAGAATGACATATAGATAGATGAATAAAGGGAAATAACAACGCTGGATCCATGATCATAAGAATTTTTTCAAAAACAAGGCGTTGATGTGCGGGAGAAGTAGATAAAGAAAGAAGAGAATATCAGTCAGTAACAAGACCACAAGCTGCCTTAGTCCCATTTTGAACAAAGCAGCCTATAATATCAGCAAAACGACAAGCCATAAAATTAAGCCTGAGGCACCCAAGAGTCAGCAAATCCTTCCAATATTCATAGCCGCATTTTTGATAAAACGTACCAGATAAACATAAGTATTCGGATCCGCCGTCTCTCTCTCCAAATACTCACGTTCAATCAAGCTCTCAATCCGTTTCTTGATCATGCTCGGATCGGGCATGAACCTCTTTGATAGCTGCTCCGTGATCTGCAACATCAAATCAGCATGTTTTAACGATTTCCTCGCCCTATGTTTCACATTCATATATTAGTCCTCATTCAATCAAAAATATATAGCAGGGGTAGATTCATACTTCATGGTCCTAACAACAGCCGCCTCGATCAAATGGGCTCTGCTTTCGTCAACCTTCTCCTCGGTCTCCTTCCTCTCCTTGTCCGTCTCAACCTTATTTCCGGCTCCCTTGACAGTTCCGATTTTAAACTTGAGCTGCTTCGATTGGAACCCCGCATTGAACGAGAATTTGTCAGTAGGTTTAACATCACGCGACATAGGCGTCTTAACCAAGACTCTACTGCGCGGTGCAACAGCAAGCGATTGTAGATGGCGGACGAGTTCGGACTCTGGGATTGATGTCAATGTTTTAATTTCCTACCCAAAGGTTAGCCAGATATAATTCAGACGGGAAGAAATAAATGGAACAAACATCATAGGACAGTGATTCAACTTTCGGGTCGTTGAACTGTAATAGGACAACCATAGCGTATGTTGCAACGTTAATTTCGTACTTGCGACTTTTGAACGTAGCTCGAATATCAGCAGTTCCCTAATCCCAAAACGTCAATAACTGTTAATCCGTAGATACCTCAGTATATGCACATACCATCTGCGGTTGCCAAGTGAGCTGTCTCCCGTTATGTCTACGTAGATAAAACTGTTGGAACGATGATCTGATCTTCTCCAATTCGGGCGGGTAGATGCAAGTATGTGTCGTCTCCCCACTCATCGAGCTCCAGGGCCAGAAGGTTGACGTCAAAACTTTGATATCCAGGTCAATAGTCGGGTCGTTGTCGAGATGTAAGTTGGCAAGATGCTTCTTGTATTCCGTGGTCAAATCCTGCGAGACGTTCATATCCTTGAACATACCCTCCATTTTACTAGTGAATGAGAATCCGACTTCAACCTTGAACTTCCCAATCATAGCGCGTTCAACATCGTTAGAAATAGATCTACCGAGGATGAGACGTTTGGACAAGTGCTTCTTGTAGTATCTCTCAAAGATATCCTTATCTTGGATGTATCTGAAAAGCACGATAGCTTTGTCAAGAACCATGTCGACCTCCGCCTCTGTCTTCCCCTTCAAGCCTTTCTTGATATTCTCATCAACAAACAACGAGATGTACTCCGGTGACCTCTTGTTTTCGTTAATAAATTCCGCGAAGGATTTGGAAACAGTCTGTTGGATGCCCTGGTCAGAAGAAAAGCTGTATTCCCAGATCTTATCAACCTTATCCTTCAAGGCAAGAACGTCCTCAACCCATCTTAAAGCCATTGCTGTTTCAGCATTCACACTCTTATCCTCAGCCTCTCCGTTCGGGCCTTCTCCAGGAGCAGCTGGTTTCCTGAATCCATAGACCCCTTTGTTAATCTCCCTTCCCAAGTAAACAACCCGTTCCTTCAACATCCGCCTGATTTCCATCACGTTGTTGTCTACTCGCCACACCAAATTGTACAGCACCTTCAGCTGTTCATAACGATCGTTGTCTACCATGAAATTCAGACCAGAGGCCTCTAACTGCATGACCTCTCGGATGTTATCGGTAATCAGATGTTTCTCTACAATAGCTCGGATTTTGGGCTCCGTCAGTGTGGAAATTGTACTTTGCGTACGTTCCCATTCTTCGTTGAGGCGATCATTTGTTCGTTCGATGTAAGTAGCCGCATCGCAGACCTCAAGCAGCTTTCGGGCTTCTTCAGTATAGAATTCATTACTAGCAGTAAGGAATTCAGCTGTGAAATTGTAGTTAGCCATGCCAATTCTACTATGTTGGGCGGCTATTTAGTAGGGAGTACCTTCAAACTTCGTCAGGTACAGCTTCTGATCTTCCCTCTCGTCCAATGTTTCGTATAGCCCTTCCAGCATGTATACACAAGAACGGATCCGTGCTCGATCGATGACATCTCCATCTCTTTCCATCCTGATTTGCTCGAGGATGACCCGGTTCAAGTCAGCACCGATATCGTAGTCTCTGTTGCGAAGGACATTGTCACGGAACAGCGCCATGCCAGTAACCTGGATCGACGGTTTTTTGTTGTCATTGCAGAAAACACGGTCCTGAACGTTCGAAGAGCAGAGGTTAGCTTGTGTACTAGCTATTCAAAGTATCACCCCGCTCAAGCTTCACCCTTCACTACCCCTCCCATCAAGACTACCCCTCTCCGCATCTGGGATAATGCGGCAAGAATATAGACATACCAAATACATAAGAATGTCCGTGATCATGCCCAAGCAAAGCTGGTGATCTTCCCAACTCTGTTTAACGGCAGCCAAAAATCGGTTCCCGCTCTCCCGTCGCTCCAAAGCACTACTGGTAGGGGCAAAATTTGGCCTGGCAGGCTTTAGCTGTGTGGTGGTTACCCTCTGTAGCCGGGTTTTGACGAGATCGTTCACACTGTTATACAGTGGATCTCCATGCTTTTTGAGGACCATTTTGTAGGCTGTCCGGTACAGCTCTTCGAAGGATAGATTGGAAGCATCCCGTTCGTAGATTTGCTGTAGGGCTTCGGATAGTAGCGCCCAGGCATCGTCGAACCGCATGTTTTCGTTGGCTAGGCCCTATTTCGGTGATAATTGGGGGAAAGGTGGTTTAGTTAGTAAGAGAGGAAAATAGTTTATGTTGAATCGGCCAAAGAAGGCCTACGAGACCTGAAGGAATACCGTACCCTTCTAGGAGCTCTAATTTTAATTCGGCTAGAACCCAGTTTCGAGGCCATTCTTGAGTATTCCGAGGCCAGAAACCCGCTAAATAATAATATCCAAGGATTGTAAGGAAGGATAAGAAGTCGAAAAGAAGGCTGGAAATAACGGAGAAGAGGAAACGAAGCCGGTAAGAATGTCCAGTAGCTAGACAAGGAGCTAGCAGTAAGATAGAGAGGTAGATGAGGCGTTTACTAGACTCCAAACACAAGAGAAGAATTAAAAAGCTCTACGTCTTCAGGGCAAGCCTGTTGTCTGTAAATGACGTCCAATCCAATAGAGTATCGCCAAGCTCCGTTCAAGTTGCAGGCACGTTATTAACGTCACTAATGCACATGTAAGTACTAATGTAAGTGGTCGTGCAGTTCCGAAGTCGAATAAAGGATGGAGCGAAGATATTGATGATGCCAGATGACCAGAAGGATTAAAGCGGTATTAACGTAAGTAGTGTATTATGACTGTCCAGGCAGCCCGAAGATGGTGGCGTATTCGAAGGAAGGGTGGATGGATTTGAAGGGAAGTAAGTTAAGTGGTGGTGGATTGGAACCGAGACCAGTGCGCTTTTGGTAGACGCGAGATCTGCCGGTCTGTGTACCTATAACCGTCCCAAGCCATGGTGTACCGGTACCTTTGTATGGGAACTAATAAAAACGTTCAAGATCACCCTGTCCATACATCTCCGACAAAAACGACATTGACGGGCCGATATTAGATCAGCGATGCCGATGATGCTAAATAAAGCTAGCTATACCGAGAGTTTCCAGTAATTTCGGAAGCACGGTAAAGACAATGTGAAGCTAGTGGGAAGTAATTATAGCCTTCGAATTAACGAACAATGTGAACGTGCTCCTCAAGATAGTCCGAGATACACGCCCAATTCGGAAGGTTCAAGTCAGACAAACATCTCGAATTAAGATTCGTGCAACACAACCAACCTCATCCCAACACATTCTCTTTTCTTCACTGACTAATCTTCCCTCTTCTTCCTTCTCTTCCCTCCATTCTCTGCTTCTATAACGCCAACTAGTGTATAATATATAAAATAAACAACCATCACCAGCTTCAAAACATATAGATATCGATACCAAAGTTGTATAAAATCATGAGGGCATCGGCATCATCTCGGTTTCTCAGGCCACTCGCCAAGTTATCTCTTCAACCTCTCTCAAAACCTACCTTCTTCCTCCCATCATCAACATACCGCTCCAGGCCCTCAAAAGTTCTCCCTCCAACATTCTCCTCCTTGAGTCGCAAATACTCCACTCCTTCAGATTCTCCCTCAATCCTCCCGCCGCCATCTTCATCTTCCTCTACTTCTTCCTCCACTTCCTCCTCTCCGTCAACACCCTCAGACACTTCTTCGTCGCCGTCCTCTACGGTTTCATTCCCACTAGCTGAAAAACCTTCCTACGAACTAACCTTCACCTGCAAAAAGTGCTCCCACCGCTCCTCCCATAAAGTCACAAAACAGGCCTATCACAAAGGTACGGTCCTAATTCAGTGTCCCGGATGCGAGGTTCGGCACCTTATCGCCGATCACTTGAAGATATTCAGAGATAAGCCGACAACAATCGAAGATATTATGAAGGAACAAGGGGAGAAGATCAAGAAGGGGATTAAATATCGAGATGGAGATATTGAAATATTACCGGAGGAAGAGGTGGAAGAATTGCCAAAAGTAGAGCTGAAGGGTGAGGGAGAGAAGAAGTAGTCGGTGAAAATATGAGGCTATGAAATTCAATTGAGAATTTCTATGCCTATAAAATCTCTGCTCTGGTATCCACCGACTTGTGCTACATCGTGTCACAAGGTCAGTGCATACCCTCAAGTATGACCAATCAATGGACTTGGCCCTGCCCTTGCACCATATTCGTTGACATTTAACGGATCTACCTTGACTATGGGAAGACGACTACGATCGAGTATTTCGAAGATCATAATCTTCAACATTGAGAAATCTCCAGTTTTGGCTATTCCAGCGTTCCTCACGCTCATATCTAGGTATACCGCTTTGTGAAGGGTATCATTTGAAATATTTGGTTGTTCAAACTGGCCCTCGAACTCAGAAGGATACAAATAATCTGGTAATCCTGGCACCAGGGCTCGAAACTTGAAAACATATACGATTGAAGATACCCACAATACTCCTGAAACTTAAAATGTATATTATCTTATACTACCTTACCTTATAATCTAATGAACCAAGACAGCACTTTATTTCATCCTTATTATCATAACTACTTAAGTACTTTATATACATACTTCCCTAGGTACCTAGCTTACAGCTTAAATCAATCCCTGTTCTCCGATATAAATCGCGTTGCACAGAAATTCCAACTTCATCCCGCTTCCTACAAAACCCCAAACCTCATGGCCAACCAAACAACATGAAACCCCCAATTCTCCGTCGCAAGCTGCCGTTCAGACTCCACCACGCCCAAAACCTCACCCGCTCTTTCTGGGGCCGTAAGGGTGACGAACCAGTGGAATCATTAATCCCCCAAATCTCCGAAGAATGGCATCGCGGGGTAGAGCAGCACCCCGACCTGCACCGGGATCCTCCCAAGTCAGTCGCGATTCTGGGTTCTTCTCCCTCCAAGTCTTTAATCCTCCCAGAAAAATGCCTAATACTGATAGTATTACTCTTATAAAATACAGGTGCAGGAGTTACGGGTCTAACAGCAGCCTACCAACTTTCACACTTCTCCCCGGAAACTTCAATAACCCTCCTTGAAGCCTCGCCCAGAACAGGCGGTTGGATCCGCTCTCTCAAAATCCCGACCTCAAAGGGTTCCATAACCTTCGAAACAGGGCCTCGCACTCTTCGTCCCTGGACCGTCAATGGCATTATAACATTAAATCTAGTATCTCATCTCTCCCTCCAATCTCAAATCCTCAGTGTCCCAAAATCGTCCCCAGCCGCAAAAAACCGTTACATCTACTTCGACAAACGTCTGAACGAACTTCCATCTTCTATACAAGGAGTACTTAAAGCCTTACAACTCCCTGTCTTGAAGGGTGCCATACCTTCGGTTCTTACCGAAATATTCAGGAGAAAGAGAGCTAAAGATGTTGAAGATGAATCCGTGGAATCGTTTTTAACACGGAGGTTGGGTGCAAACTTGACAAATAACCTTGCATCGGCAGTATTTCATGGGGTTTATGCTGGGGATATTGCGAATTTAAGTGCCGACGCGCTGTTACATACCCTATACCGTAATGAAAGAGTGTATGGGAGTATCACGAGAGGGATTTTGGGCGTACAGGAGATGTTGTTGGAGGAGAAGCTGTTAGAGGGAGTTTATGGTTCTAGGACTGCACCCTTACTAAATCGGCTAAAGACAACAAGTATATACTCTTTCAAAGGTGGTATGGAGACTTTGACGAAGAGGATGGAGGAAGCAGTACGAGAAGAATGCGACGTTACTGTTAAGACTGGTGTAAAAGTTGACGGTCTTAGATATAACCATGAAACAAGCGAAGTCGAGGTAAATATGCTATTCCGTTATCCCTCAAAAAGAATGAAAAGAAGGGATTACTAATTATAACTACTATAGGTGCTGGGATACGACTCCCCCCACAATTCATTCGACTTTGTCATATCAACCCTTCCAGCGTGGTCAACTGCCAGCCTACTACCGCCAGAGACATCAAATGCCCTATTTGAAACTAGAGGAGTAACGGTCATGGTTGTCAACCTATTTTACGACAAACCAAACATGACGGGTTACTCTGGCTTCGGATATTTGATCCCCAAATCCGTCCCACTAGAACAAAACCCTCACCGAGCGCTAGGCGTAATCTTCGATTCAGATGCAATGCCAGAACAAGACGAACGTCAGGGCACCAAAGTAACGGTCATGCTCGGCGGACACTGGTGGGACAATGCTACATCCATCCCATCCGAAGATGATGGCGTAAAAATGGCAAAGGAAGTGCTTCTTCAACATCTAGGCATAACGGAAGAACCAGCGGAGACAATGGCATCCCTGCAAGTAGATTGTATCCCACAATATGGAGTCGGACATGCAGGAAGGCTAAGGCAGGCACACGAAGACCTGATGGACAAAATGGGTGGGAAACTAGTCCTCGCTGGAAGCAGCTATGGGGGGGTAGGGCTAAACGATTGTGTTAGAAGTGCTAGAGATGCAGCATTTGGAGTAGCAGCGGGAAGACCCATGACCAACCTCGAAAGATGGGCTTTCGAGGAGGTCTGGATTCCCAAGGATATGCCATAACATACCATATCTGTAATACTCACTTACCCGCATACCTCAGGTCTGTACCTATACTAAACTTTATGTATAATAAAAAGAAGAACTGTACATACATTACTCCACAACCGTCCTCTTATTCCTCATCCCCCCCTACCCTGGAGCCTATACACTATAAAAGTACAGCAATGCCCACAACTACAGAGAGCTTCAATCCGTCACCCCGACGGCCCCTCCCCAACGGATACACACTAAATATGCCGTATCCCAATGAACTCGGAGTCGGACCCTTGGTAGAAAACCCTTCCTCTCTTTCTCTCCCCGAGGATTTTTCTCCTTCTCCTCTACATAATCCTCCTCATAAATTCGTCGAAGAACAAGATAATTACGAACCCGGCCTCCTCTGTCTGCACCCCTGTAGCCTGGGGGCCTGGCTGCCTTCAGTCCAATCAGATAAGATAAGATCCCGATCGAATCCAGCTAATTCCAACATCCTCAACGCATTCTCCAAAATGAAAACCCAAACCTACAACTTCCGCTCCCTCTTCTCCCGCCTCGGCCCTTCCAAACCCACCACAGCCACCACAACCACCGCAATCACTACCAGCAAGCCTCCAGCTCCCAAAAAATCCAGGTCCCTTTTCTCTATCATCAAACTGTTCTATTCGAGCCGTCCAAAGCATCATCACGCAAAAATTAGAATAAACATGGACACCAACCTTCCTAGGGTCTTCATAACAGCCGATACCAACGACTTCGACCCAATTGAGATCGCACAATGGCAAGCGGAGGGATATGAAGTCGAGTATATCCCAAGAGCTGATTCACATACGTTCGAACTACTCGGCGATACTCTCGAGAGTAACGAAAAGTATTGTATTATTGGTAATACACCTGTATTCCTAACGACGGCATACGTCATCGTGCATATATCTGTAAAAGTATAAATATGTCTAATTATCGACATAGCTTACGGGGCCGCGGCTACCCTCGCTTTGGAATACGCATTGTACCCTGTCGGTAACCTTGTCGCTTTGATTGCTTACTATCCAACCGGTCTTCCTTCCACTTTCCCATCGGATGAATACCCAAAACGAATCCGCCACATCTTCGTCCACGTTCCAGATGCTCAACCGTTCAACTATGATATCACCAAAAAAGTCCCCTTGCTCAAATACCAACTCTATCAAAATACCAAACAAGGTTTCGCTGAAAAGATGACAATCAATTACAACCCCATCGCCCATGGGTTAGCTCATACAAGAAGTTTGGCAATTGTAAGGGAAGTTTTAGGTCCAAATGTGGATTTAGAAGAGATCTGGGGGGAGCATTTGCTCGCTTCCTTTGTTGCGAAGAAGGCGAATAGAACCTTGGATAGTATGGTCAAGGAGCCTTATGTCAATCACGTCAGTGAAAAAGCCTCCTCAGACTCATGATCTATTAACTTTAAACTAAACGGAGAAACTGACATAGATCCCAACTCTAACGGGTGGAAATGGCTACGCTGAACTCCACCGCTTCTACAACGAATACTTCATCCCTAACAACCCCCCTTCTTTATCCCTCCGTCAAATTTCACGCACAGTCGGTGTAGACCGTGTTGTCGACGAAATGATCTGTCGATTCGAACATACGACCGAGATCTCCTGGATGCTTCCCGGTGTTAAGCCTACAGGCCATACAGTCGAAATTCCAATCGTTATCATCGCATGTATCAAAGCACAAAAGGTTTTCGCAGAACATGTTTACTGGGATCAGGCTTCCGTGCTCAAACAGATTGGACTAGTCGACTTTACGGGATTACCCGTTTCAGGGCCAGAGAGTGCTTGGAAGCTCGAGGATAAAGAATCCGTTGCTGGGAACTTTATGTTGGAGGGGTGGGACGATACTCTTACTAATGATGGGAGTGCTACTGTTACTGAAGAGGTTACGGGGGGGCATGGTTTACCTTAAAGGAAAGTTGGACTTCGATGTACTTTCTGCGAGGTGGGTCTGGCATGACGTTTTTTGATTTTCACTTCTATTATAGTTTCTCGTTCTCCTTTTCATTTCCCTCGAGGTTTGCTAGAAGGCGATATTCTTGTTAAGAAGTTTTCTTTGTTTCTTTTCTGGATATATTTTCTATGTCTTGTTATGGGTGGTTTAAAGGTTTAGCATGCAGGTTTCTTGTTCATTCCGTCTCTCAATCGACTTTCTTGAGCCTCGATCCCAAGTACGTCTTCGTGTCTTTCCAGCGAAATTCGATAGTAGATTCCAGGCTCTAGAGGTGGTGTTTTCCCTGTATTCGGCCTTCATTATCTTGTCTTTAAGCTAAATTTACCGTCAAGGAGGGAGAGCGGAGACTTTACAAGTACTTTAGAGGGGTGGTGATTTCGCTCTCCTCTCTCTTCATCCATCGACATAGATCGCTATCGATGGATTTACAACTTCATTATTAATTCCAATCAATCTTTCACTCTTAAAATCACTACATAGAAAAAAACCATCCAAGTAAAATTTTTAAAGTATTTTTTATTTCTCATTGAAGTTCGGTTAATCATAAACATACATCTCATCATCTTCTCCCCGCCAGTAGCAGTATATATAATCGACCAGAAATAAAACGAAAAAAACTAAACCACACCTTCCCAGACCTCCAAAATCGTGAGATCGAGAGAAAGAGATGCGATGATGCTGGTTTCATCTGGCGTTTTATTATATACATCTGGTTGTTCTTTTTTTTTTCTTCTTGTGTAGTTTAGATATCCATCCAGCTAGCTTTGAAAGCTAGCCAGCCCTCTTCTCCTCGCGACTCGATCATAGGAAAATAATAATAAAAAACACAAACGATGACAAAGGAAATCGCCCACACTTACAAGATCACCCGCCTACAAGGTATATTGATACACCAAACAATAAAAACGAAAAAGTGAAAAAAGTGAAAAAAGTGAAAAAAAAGGGCCCTTTCTCTGCTACAATGGTCAGAGAAGGGGAAAGGGTTTGCACATAAGGGAAAATTTTCGAAACCGGGTAATATAAGAACCAAAGAACTCAGAAAAAAGCTTCAAACCTAACCAACCTATCTTTCACATTCGAAAGGGTTCAGAAGAATAAAAAGCCCAATATGAGACGAAGAAAATGGTATCACCCCCCCCAAAAAAAGACCCCGATGCACAAAGGGAAAAAAAAGTGGAAAAAGAGTACCAAAAACACCCAAGAAACACAAACAATAATGTGACAGCGAGAAACTCCAAGGGTAAAAGACAATCGGACAACAAAAAAGGATATACCTTCAAAAGTTGATTTTATGTGGTTTAATTTATGCAAAGAGAGTGGGTTGTAACAGAAGGCACGGAGGCTCTGTATGGGCTCTAATGCTAATAATAACTTCGACAGACGAAGTTACGTCTAGTTTCCAAAGAACCGTATAAGATGGTTCATTGTATGAGGTGAATGATAGTAGTCTCTGGTGATCGTGAGTTTCTTCGACCGATATTAGAAGTCGAAGTCCCTCCGGTAGTATGGTTAGCGTGTATGTCGTTGTAGGGGTCGATAATTTGTCGGCAGGTGGTTAAGTTAATGTAAAAAGGGATTTCTCCATAAAAAAAAAGAAGGACTGTGATTGTGTGCTGGAGCAGTGCGGCGTGGTGTTAGGGTCATTAATAAAAATCATGGCTAAGTACTCGTTCGACGCAGTGTGGTGTAAATATCAAAAAAAACTCCATCGCGGGCAAGTACTGTCGCGTATTCGTAAACTCTAAAGGTGTCGCTGAATGAACGTCGAGAAAGATAAAAGTAGAAACAAATGCTAGGGGGGGTAGTGATGGGGAAATATTGGGGCTGGGGCTGGGGATTTAAAAAGAATATAAAAGGGTCTCCCAGAATTAGGATATCCGAAGGGAGGCCCATCGACCAAAAACCGAAATGATGCTATGTAATAGAACGCTATGCCGTTGCGATTCCGAAAGACAAATAGTCGTTAGTGTTAGGGTCGTAAAGGGTAGGTGAATATAGTTGCGTCGAAATAAAGAAGCCGCTGTTGCCATGAAATTCCATCTAGGATATGATGCACCTGTCGAACCATTTAATAGGAGCAATGACGCTTGCCGTCGCTGCGAGGACGGGCCAGGACGCCATTGACACCAACGGAGGCTTGGCCAAGTGGAGCTCGTCGAGCAGATGGGGAGTCAGTGTTGGCATTAGCAACATTTGCTCCGAAGGTATAGCTCATTGCTCGGCCAAATTTGGTGGCCTTGCGGAACTTTCCCATCTCACGCTCGCAGAGTGCCTTGTGACGAGAATCGTCCATGCCAACATAATTCTGTGGTTCACAACGTTCTTTGTGTTCGGCGAAGAAGCCACTGTAGCCACCATCAAGAATATAGACTTCAGGATAGAACAGGGTCGGGTAACGATGCATATTGATTTGACGATCACGAGATCGAAGCTGGTGGGCACTATTTGAATTTGTTAGCATTTGACCATTTTTTCTTATGATGGGATAGCAACTCACATTCTCGGGGCACGGTGGGCCGAGTACTCGCAGTGGAATATTAACAAAGTCTTCTTAGCTTCAGCCTCTCTTTCAGATCTGAGGGACAAGAGAATGCTATCAACTTGCTCGGTGCTGTTGATGTTAATGGCGCCAGCGATATGACCACCTTCATATTCATACTCAAACCTGCAGTCGACGATCTTCAATTCGTCATACTGTTCGGCGTACTTGCCATCAAGAACCTGAATCATAGTTTCGCGAGTGATCCTCTTCAGGACGTCCTTTTCAGTTCCAAAGCATGGAAGAACCTGGCTTTCACGCGCAGCAACCTGCGAGGGAGACTCGGCGCAGAACTTAGATTCCAGCTTTTGCTTAGGCGAAATGACATCCTCAGCCTTGTTGTACATGCTTAGAGATCGTCGGCACGCGATTTTACGTGGTGGACCATCCCGAACGGCTGCTGTGCGACGGTTGGCTCCAGCTAGTGGAGAGCCATCAGCGGGACTCTTCAAGTCCCTGAAGATAGGCATACGAGGTTTACCAAGACTTTCATTCAGGCCAAGGCCTAGTCCGACACGCGTGACCTCCGGAGATGCAGTGAACATGTCATCAAGAGCCATAATTGGAGAGGTCTTCTTATTACCGAGCTTGAATGGCTTCTCGTCATCTTCACCAGTGAAGCTTAGCTTAGAGGCTCCAGCGGATTTCAACACGATGTTTTGAGAGAAAAGTTTAGTACGTTGAGATGGACGACGTGGTTGAAGTAGCTTTTTGCGCCTACATGTCGACTGTTAGAATGACGTGGCGGTATTCAATCCGTCGGTTTGGACCTACTCATTGCTTGGTTTACGCTGCATTTGACAGGGGCTGTCCATGACTGGAGAGACCTCACTAAGCTTCGACCTGTTCTTGACAAAAATTGGCTTGTGCGGCAGGGGGCTCAATTCCATTATATCCGAGCATGCTGGCGACGATAGAAGAGGAGGAGTGGTGACAAATGGTCCTATACGCGACAAAGACTATAAACATGCTGGTGCCCGCCAGACTAATATGGGACCCAGAACTTACGAGCGGTGTCGAATGAAGAGAACAAGGAGCGTCGTGGAGTAGGGAACGCGGGACTATATATAGATAAAAGACGGATAGTTAACTAAATGAAGCATGATCTAATTCCCCGAAGATTATCTATGAACGTACGTCTTGTCAATATGAAAATTCTGAGAGAGATCCGCGGCCAGGCAGTCCGTAGGAGAAGCCTCCATGCTCATATCGAGATCGAAGAAAGATGAATCATGGCTGACATCAAGTCGAGGGGTATAAGGACTCTCAGGACCGAACGAGAAGTTTGGACCAAGGGGTGTTGGTTGGAGCCAATTGCCCTCCGAGCGACTAATAGCAGCTAGAGGAGAAGAGAAATCCATTTCTGCTATTAAAGAACACAAGACAGTTGTATGCGGTATTCGTATCTGATAACTGGAGAACCTGCAGACAGCATGTATGTGTAACCAGTGTGGTTACTATTGGCGTTACTTTGGTTGGCGTAAAGTAAACTAAGGACGGACGGAAGGCTGATTGGTATGTTGGGTCCACTTTTCTCTTCTTTCTCTCTTTCTGTATCTCTATCAAGATCGAATTGATATCAATAAAGGTATTGACGATAGTTCTATTCTGATCGATTGATTGATATCAATTCAATTATCCCAGTCTCTTCTGTCGAAAGGGTTCGAAGGGAAGGTCGGTTGGTTCAGTCTAAGTCGGAAAGAAGAAGGACCAGGACGACGACGACAAGGAATGTAGTTAAGCTGTAAGGTTAGTAAAGGACAAGAAGGCGAAAGAGAAGAAGAGAAGAGAGTATGGCGATGCAAGTGATAGAGAACGGAGGAGGTTGAGGTTGAAGTAGTGAGGATGTCAGGCTGGTTTTGAGGTTGGCCAGAGGACGGCGGTCGAGATGTCAAGCCAATCAGGGCAGAAGTTGTCGCTACAGGGCTAGGAGCCGGTTGCTAAGGTTTCGGCCTGGTCTGATTTCCTAATTGGAAAACACAGCAGTGAAGCGGTGATGTTTGAGCGCAGGCTATCCTTTCTCGGCTCTGTCTCTCAGTAATTTCCTGGTACTAACTAGGAACGCTAGTGCCCCGTTACTGTTACTACCACCTAATATACTAGGGAATAAGGGAGGCGAGATGAGGTTAAAGCTCTCTCACTCTCGCTCTCACTCTCTCGCTATGGAGACAACCACGATGGATGATGAGAATTGATGATGATTGTGGTGGTGGTGCCTCCTGTTGCTATGGGCGACGGCGTAACAGACTTCTAACTCTGGTCGAACAGTCGAAAGCGGGTCAGTCGGTCTCAACTGCAGTCCCACCGATACCTTTTAAACCAAACCAGCCAAAACCGCAAAAGAAAGCCTTCCTGATGGTTGTTATGTCAGATACATCCAGTGCTAACCAGCACTAGTTACTGAGCGGGCAGGGGCATATCAGAGGGAAGGCAGGCTCGATAACACAAACTCGCTCCCGCAACAAAAGCAAGTCTAACTTGACACGCCCGTAAATTCCCCCCAAACCACAAACCACAAACCACAAACCATGCAGGCATGCATGCATGCACATGTTACTTAACCTTTTGCTAGCACCATTGCCAAATTCCCGACTTCAGTGACTGTGGCGGACTGGCAAAATATTCGTCCGGTCTTTCTGTTTTATTTGCCTCCAGATTCTACATACATACTTGAGTCCTTTACTTACTACATATATGCGTACAGACACAGATACAAGCTGCGAGTTAACAATATCAAACTCACGAGATCGCAGATATGCCGTCCATGTCCAAGATCCCCCCGAAAAGTAATGGGGACAAAAAAAAAGTCCCAAGACAGCGGGAAGAACTCCCCACGAGACTAATCCTTACTTCCTTGACTAAGCTGCTTCTGGCATCTGGTCGCGATAACCATAGAAACCAGATCCAACCGCTGCTAAACAAAAGAAAACTTCAATCAAACAGGCAAATCCTCTCTCCCAGGCCTGGTCAATTGGAAATACCTATTATTGTTCAGGACCTGAGAGCACGGACTGGACCTTGGCGCTACTGTCGCTGCTGTGCCCTTCATTATGTATGGCGTATGGCCGTGGTAGTGGTCCGGCTTCACCCGTAATTACATGCTATGTCGATTGACAGCGACAATGAATTAGACAACCGTCGTCCCGTCGATGCATCGTGAAATTTGCATACCAATGACTTGCATAGAACTTTCTCCAGCATTTTGACAGCAAACCACTATTCAAACCACTATTTGCATTCATCAAACCCACAGCTAACGAACCAACAAGAAAGCAAAGTGAAAAAAAAAGGTTCCTTACCCGTGAAATTTGACCTTTGACTAGCATCAGGGCAAACGAAGGAAGCTTTTGCTCCAAAAAAGACACCAGCAGG
This sequence comes from Orbilia oligospora ATCC 24927, assembly GCF_000225545.1. NCBI lineage: Eukaryota > Fungi > Ascomycota > Orbiliomycetes > Orbiliales > Orbiliaceae > Orbilia > Orbilia oligospora. The sequence goes on along the minus strand of NW_011645637.1, from coordinate 1,038,413 downwards.
GGTTAGGCTCACCCTCAATCCCGCGTAAAATCGCTTCTTCTTCTTGTTCTTCTTTATTCTCGGCCTTATGATCACAGGAACCTGTGCCAACTCGACCCACAACAGAAGGTTGCTTGGGGACTCTGATCCGTCATTTTTGATTCGCTGTGGCTTCAAAATCTGACGACACCCGGCATCTCCCTTGCATCACTCCTTGGGTCGAGTCTCAGAACCCGAAGAACTCAGCTTAACCAGGCCGCTACTCTGAGAAAAAATTTGTCCATGGTTTGTGTGAGGGTGTGTGGCTTTCCTATCTCCGGCGACTACCCACTAAGGCCCCCCATGCGAAAGAAAAAAATAGCTTGGGTGTTGATCCCCAATTTTAGCATCACGGAAGAGAATCTCACGAAAAAAAGGCTTCATTCCAGAAGTTTAGCCGATGAGTAAAGTTACAATCGAAATTACAGCCTGCATGAAAGGCGCTTGTTTGGTCGCCTATCATACCGCTCAGAGAAGCTGAAGGTTGAAATCTCACGATACTGACTTTCCGTATCGCGAATGCGACTGGGCGTCCCATCCTCAAGTTAACTTCGGCCGGCCCAGCAGTCAACATGCATATGCAGCGTGGGGTTCAGCCGTGGGAAGACGTGTTGTTTTGGTCGTTGCCATGGACCGGGGTCCTATTATTTACCATGCGAGCCCCTCCAGCGAGCGAGTCCAGAGTGCAGGCGCACGACCCAAATGTGGGGTTATCCGAGCCGGTATCCAAAACACCGCGACCAAAACATTCGCCTCACAACCATACAAGCCCCAGCCAACAAGACGTCGGGAAGTGGGACCCAAGTCAAAGGAAAGAACAGGAATGCGCACGCTTCTTTCGGTCTTCAGCCTAAAACACGTGTCTATTTCTCATCAAGGAGGTGGTAACATATTAACTTCGACGATATCGGCGTCAGCAGTGTATCATGAAACCCCTCAACGGAAAGAAAATCTGGTAGTTGTGCTCCAGGAGTCGCTTACACTCCTTCGCTCTATTGAAAACGCCTGTTGGAGAACCGAAAGAGAGAGAATA